>NC_046156.1:108696512-108781348 GCF_011064425.1 Rattus rattus
GATAACGCGTACAGTGAAATGACTCTATTAACAGCTGCTAGTGACATAAACCATGATGGATGAATTCTTTTTTCCTAACAATATATGAGTTCTTGAATATAAAATATAGTTTCTATGTTTGAACTCTTAACAGCAAGATGAGATTTTTTAAAAAAAACTAAATTACGAATAATTTTTTTAGTTAATCTCGATGAACTTTAACAGTGGTTTAGCTGTTGTGCATAACTATGACTGAATGGAAGTAGTCAAACTTTTGATTGTTAGCCAAGACCCAAAAAACAACAATCTTTGTGATGTATAACTATTGCTAGAGGGTTATAAACATATGTCTGCTCATCCCATGGCAAAACAAAGTAGGAAACCTCCAAAATCCAGTGTGGATGACAGGTGAGTTTTATAAGGGTTATTTATTGAATTATGGGTAAATTATTATATACAAGATCAGATTAAGACCACAGAGACACATAACTCACTCTGCATGAAGTTGAAATCCTGGAACTCTTGGCAAAACATAAAGGCACTCAATAGTTTTCCATATTTGACTTTGGGCAAGCAAGGTGGTGTGAACTTCTTCTAGGCCACTCAAATTGTTTAAGGGTATTTCTCACCAACAGATTATATAAAAATGAGAATAAACTGTCCTTGTGAATTTAGTATTTTTCAGGGACTTCTTGAGGCAATTAAATGTTTATTTCTTGAGTTAGTATTTTAGAATTTATTTAATCCCAACTTGCAGTTTCTACTCTGCATTTGATCGTTTAGTTCCCAGATAAAAGACACACACAACCGTTATATTTACAGTAAGGCTTATTTACAATAAGCCTTAATCAGCACTAGAGCTGGACAGATATCTGCCCTCTGTGTTATTAAAATCTATGTCTTATCTATAACCCTGTGTTATTACTTACTATCTTTCATCTGAATTCCTCTTGAGTCCAATTTGCCAGCACTCAGGGCCATGTGTTCTTGACTCCTAACACACAGTGACCTTTTTCTTCCTCCTTACCTTCTTCTCTCCCTCATGGGGAAAAGGGAGGAAGGTGGAAGCTGCCATGAAGAGATAAAAACTGTGAACAGATGACCAGGAGAACAAGCAAGTAACTGGGTTGACCAACTGATGAGGTAACAAGCCTAGCAGTTAGAATAGTAGATTAGGGGTGATGCCCCTGTTATTGTCAAAGCCAAATAAAATAAGCATAGTCTGAGTTTCAGTTATTTGTAAGCAAGTTTGGGATAAATTTAAAATGGTTGTACTAATTTATAAGGAACTGCTGTGTGGAATTGAATATATAAACTGTGGAGCAGAGACTGTGGGAGAGGTCATCCAGAGACGATCCCACCCGGGGATCCATACCATATACTGTCACCAAACTCAGACCATATTGTGGATGCCAAGAAGTACATGCTGACAGGAGCCTGATATAATTAGTCTTCTGAGAGGCTCTGCTAGAGCCTGACAAATAACAGAGGCAGATGCTCGCAGCCAACCATTGAACTCAGAATGGGGTCCCTAATGGAGGAGTTAGAGAAAGGACTGAAGGAGCTAAAGGGGTTTTCAACCCCACAGGAAGAACAACAATAGCAACCAACCATACCCCCCAGAGCTCCCAGAGACTAAACCACCAACCCAAGAGTACACATGGAGAGACCCATGGTTCCAGTCACATATGTAGTAGAGTATGACCTTATCAGGCATCAATGAGAGGAGAGACCCTTGGCACTGTGAAGTTTCAATGACCCTGTATAGGGGAAAGCCTGGGTAGGCAGATGGGAGGTGTAGGTGTGTGGGTAGGGGAGCACTCTCATAGAGGTGGGGGCTGGGGGAGGGAATAGGGGACCTCCGAGTGGAAATCTGGAAAGGGGCTAACATTTGAAATGTAAGTAAAGAAAATATTCAATGAAAGAAAAGAAAAGAAAAGAAAAGAAAATGTCAGCTTGGAGAATGAACATCCTTGAACTACCATGATTTCCTATTTTCATGGTGCCTTTCTCACATGTTATTAGAAAGGAAGATAGACACACCTACAATATCACCATGTAGAACAGTAACTTCATTGTACAGCTAAAAACATTATTAAATGGTGACTGTCACATTGGAATATTTTTGGTGCACATAACTCCATTAAATCGAAATGAAAATGAATCCATGGTCTTTGCAAAAGTCAGCAGTACTCAGATACTTTATTCCCCAGGTATCGTTCTGAATCATATAGTAGATATTGACATCCAACTTGTTAGGACAGCCACAGGTGATGGTTTAGTAAATATCTCAAAACCAAAGGTGTTTGACATCTTTAGAGTCTTAATATACATTTTCAACAGTTAGAAAATGAAACGCAACTATTTGTGAAGACTGCCTAGTTTTTTCAATTCTCCTGCTGCTTCTGCACTTAAATATTTTCTTTACAGGCATTAATTTGTATGCCAGTGTAATGCTGGATTGACAGGTAAATTACCCTTTAAAGAGATTAGGAATTTTCACCAGATAAACTATTATATTAAAATACATCAGAAGTTCAGACTTTCTTTCTTGACCTTATCATGCAAAATATTACTTTTATATTTTCAGTGGAAGTAAGTAAAAATTATGACACCATTATAAAAAAATACCCCCACTCTTGCAACAGAATATAGGAGAAAGCAAAGCTCCCAAGAGGAAAATAAGTAAGCTCTGACTTTTCCCTTTTGAAATCAGCACACACAACCTCAAATTAGCTGGAAAATCTTTATATGTGACCCAAGCAATAAAACACAACCTATTGTTAGCTTTGATATTCCAAAGAGCTCTATTTATAGGTTCGACGGTGGTGTCTGCCAAATACAATTTTCGATTTGTGCTTAATTTTCTTTCCTCCTGCAGCATGTTTTTTTTTGTTTGTTTTTTTTTTTGTACTTCCAAAAAGTCTTCACATGTAACCTTTAAGCATTAGGGTGGCAATTAAAGCATTATATATGTATAGTCACATAGTGATATTTGTATAAATATATTTATACACACACAGATACACATATATACATGCATACATATACATATAAAACACACATATTTATATTCAGACTATATGCTCCCTCAACTCTCTCTTACCTCCCTTCCACAGTTGTCCACAGCTGTCCGCAGCTGTTTTCTACCAGCTCTACAAGTTCCATCCACAGGTTTATGATTTTTGCTTTGGTTTTGTGACATAAGTGGAATTCTACAGGTACATTATGGATCTAAGATTTAAAATTAACCCAAGGACAAACACAACTGGATATTTCTCAGCTATGGACACTGACATATAAAACAGAATAGTGGTTACCTGAACCTGAGGAACCTGGAGAGGAAGAAATTATGGTGAAAATAGCAACAGGTTTAACATACCGGTTAGATAAAGGAAATTGGCTCCAAGTTCTATTGCTTAGAGTGAGGAGGGGATTCAAACTGTGAAACAATATTTCTCATCTCTTTTCTCCTGGTACAATAGCTTTAGAAAGAACAAAAGGGGTATTTAGATAGATTCATCTACCATAATGTTTTTGAGGCAAGATTATAAGTATAGCCATATACTGAATGATATACTACATTATATGAATATATAATGTTGTGTTTTCATTAAAAAGACAGCTAACAATCTAGAGAGGCATCTCAGCAGATGCTAACTCTTATCTTCTAGAAAAAGAGCCAGACTCAGTTCCTAGGACCCATACCAGTAGGCTCACAAGTGACTGGAACTGAAGGTTAAGGGGATCCATTGCCCTCCTCCGGCATCTATGGACAATACACACACGAGATGGACATAAACACAGGCAGGCATATTGCATTCACAAAAGTAAAAGTAAATTAAAAAGTGATAAGAAGAATAGAGCTTTTATTGGAAATATGGAAGAATACACATATTTCCTGGGTTTTCACAATGGCCCCTAATCGTGATACATTGAATATTAAATATACATCATTTTTAATTTAAATATAGTAAGACTTTCCACACAAAACAGTTGCACTTTTGGTATAAAAGAATTTACCAAACAAAAAATGTGTATACTTATAAAATAAATAAAATAATTTACTCATAATATATATGTAAAAAAACTAAAAATCAATAAAGAAGATACAATAGATTTAATAATAAACAAAATGTATTACATAGACATTTAAATACAGTAAAAATAAAGAATCAAAAATTTTTGAAAAGATATGTATCTTCACTAAAATTAAAACCTCAAACATTTTATAGCTTTGGGAGCATGTATAAAATATATACATATGTACAGCACATTCAAACCATATACAGCAAAACAAAACCCTGCATCGGGGCTGAACCAGAAAGGGCTTTACAGAATTCCTAGTGATGATATAATTGGATACCACATTAGAATACAGTATTATCAACTGGAGTCCACTATAAAATTGTGTGTGGTTATGTAACGTAACAAGCAACGGCTCATATGTCTATCTGATCATTAACTTATAAACAACATCTAGTTTTGTCTTATAACCATTATTGTAAAGAAGGAACTATAACAAACCTTCTTATAACAAAAACTGTAAAGAACAAAAATGATCCCATGGCAAAATATAGTCGTTTAGGCACATTCACAATGGAGCACATAGGTATCTTTCAAACGAAGAAGCAGTGTTTTGATGCAGAATTGATTGTATTGCAATTTATCAAATCTCATGAGTTTAGCCTCTGGGTTATAAATTTACCTACTTTTAGATCTGTCTTAAAAATTTATTTACAAGTCTGAAAGAGACACATCTATTACCAAATTTGTTTTTTGTATTGAATTTCAGGGCGTTTCTCCACTTCCGAGAGTATCAATATATTCCCAAAGAGCTTTGGTTACTATAAATATCCTTCTGTTGAAAAAACGTCCGTCATTTTACTTACTGTTTTTACAATTCTACATTCTGACAGTATATAGAAAGAAGTCAACTTTCTCCCTGCAGGAAATGCCCTCACAGTGTGCAAGTAAAACATTAGATTTATTTCGATTACCCATATCATTACTGTTTTTCCTTATGTACACAAAATTCATGTTCAGTATTTCTGTTGATCTTGCTGGCTAAAAAATTTCCAGAAAGAGGAGAGTTTAGTGAATTCCTGCAAACAAATGTCAGACCAGAAGGATTAGTACTGCTTTGAGTTCAAAAGGTCAATGGGCTTGCGAGGGAGGGAGGGTAAGCCATTTCCTGATACAATGTCTGCCATCAAAAGTGCCCAGCCTGGTTCCTGGAAATCAGAATCTGCAGATAGCTCACAAGGAAATATTTATGAATCTATTATGAGAGGGTCAGTGGTAGGGTATTGCAAGACAAGCTATCATCACAGGAAATAACAGAGCTATGGCTGAAGGCTGCTGTGGTCAATACAGTACATGTGGTTAGAATAGTGCCCTACCCTAACATATACAAACAGCACAGTACAAACCCAAGGACTACAACAGCTCAATTCCCTCTTTCTTAGCAAACAGTATATCAGTAACTATAATGACTCACGCTGTTGGAGTACATTAAAATGGCTTTCTAAAAAATTTAAAGTGTAACCATATTTTTCAGTTTAAAAATCTAAAAACAACTTAATGAATGACTAAATATCATGCAAAAATAGTTTTAAGAGAAGAACTTTGTTGTAGGGATGCTATAGCAGCATTTATAGAACATTCATGCTGTTTTAGTTCCCTAGAGACAATATGAGTACATGGTGTATTTATAAACTACATGGTGGCAGACAGAGGGCTCAACAGTGCTTCTTCTTCCACAGAACTTGGGTTTTGTTCCCAGCAACCACATCAGTCAGTATACAATCACCTATTCCTCCAGAGTATCTGATGGCATCCTCTGGCCACTGCAGGCCCTGCATTCATATGCTTACAATGTCATACACATACACACAAGTTAAAAACTAAACTAAAATTATAAACTATACTGAAAAGTTCATAAGTAAGATTTTCCTTTCTAATATCAATTAATTTTGAATCTTTTGAGAATAATCCTGATTCATGTAATGAAAAACTGTGATCTGTGTTTTGAAAATTTGCAAACAACAAAAAATTTGAACCTTATGTTTCTAAAATCCAGTGGTGGGCCACATCTGTTGAAGACCTTCTTGAGGCACTATTCTATGGTAGAAGTTAGAAAGGTCAAGCAACCCTTGTTCAAGGGTTTGTGCAAAAGTAAACAGTGTACCTAATTCACATTAAGAGCCTATTTTCCTTACTTATGAAAAATCTACTGATTTATTAATACAATTAAGATACCCTTGATGACAGATCCCAGATGGCCAACTGTATTACCTCACAGGGGTCATTTCTCCTGCCAATGGTACCCTAGGGATTAAGTTGAAGATCTTATGTAATCCATTCAAACTGTAGCACTGTGATAATTTAACTATTTTGACTTCACCTAACAAGATTTTGGAATTGAGTTTAAAATGTAGGTTTAGCATAAGGAACTACCCTCTTAAAAACAACATAAAATGGCATTGAGATTATCCATATTTTGATTCATGTAAATAGGAAAATTTTCTCTAAGCATGAAACATCACTGGATCCCTGCAGATAGCATATACAAATCACTAATGATCCCAAATCAGCAAACATGCAGAGAGCCAGTTATGAAAAGAATCACTTCAAAGAGTATAATTCATTTCCTAAAGAGTTAAGTTGTTAATATTCAGATATAGAATACAAATCAGGCATCCCGGAATGCCCCAGGCAATGATGGAGTCATGACCATGGCTTAAGAGCAATCTCAAATAATTCCTTACACACTGAGCATAGAAGCACGTAAATGCTCCAGGCTTGACAAATGGAATCCTAAGCAGGAATTGCTGGGTCAAGCTGTCAAGTAGATATGGTAAATGAGAGAATTAAGACACCGTAAAGACAGGAAGATGTAACTGTGATGACATCGTGCCTTTTAAATTGAAAATAGAAAGAAGTGGTAGAAATAATGGGTGATAAATTTGAAGGGAAGTTCATTTTGTTTTTAGATATGTGGTTCCTGGAAGCTCAACCATGCTCCATAGGATAGTCCCACATCTATATTCAGCTAACCTAAGTGACATTAATTGGACTTGGTGGGTTAGGAATAATAATAAAGTATATAAAGTCAGAAGCATGTCATACGAAAGTATGAACAAAAAGAGGAGGAGTGGAGTGAAGGATGAATATGATCAAAATACATTGTATGCATGTAAAAGTCCCCCTTAATTAATAAATGTAAAAATAGTTATAAATAAAAATTTATAAAGCATAAAGATTATACAAAAAATAAATCCTAACACAAAAAGTATATTTTTATAAGCATGGCTGCAAACAATATTCTCTACTTTTGATTTCAATAATAGAACATCATCTGTCTCTTACTGTGAATACTTCCTCCTTGATTTTTGTTTTGGCATTGTTTATGGGCAATAAATGAATGGTGAGAGGGCTACTTGACTTTTACACCCTGGTCTAAAGGGTATAAAAGTGTTTCTCTCTTTAGAGACTGGTTCTGAAAGTTCCTGTTCATACAGGAACACACAGCCACAGTAGTGTGCCACCTAAGCCAGCACTTTATGGAAAGTTCCAGGGAGGCCCTCAGCATCCTGGCTGAGTTCAACTAGACATTCAGTTCTACTGTGTTTCTGCCTTGGTAAAAAGTCACATTTCTTTTGTACCTGTAGATATTTCTCTTTCCCTGACTCTGAAAGAAAGAAAGAAAGAAAGAAAGAAAGAAAGAAAGAAAGAAAGAGAGAGAGAGAGAGAGAAAGAAAGAAGATAGAAAGAAAAAGGGAAGGAAGGAAAGAAAGAGAAAGAGAAAAAAAGAAAGAAAGAAAAAGAAAGAAAGAAGGAAAGAAAGAAAGAAAGAAAGAAAGAAAGAAAGAAAGGAGAGAGAAAGAATTTCCACAGTGATCATAGACATCTCAATGCTGAGAATAGCTACCCTACTTAGATGTCAGAATTCTTCCCTGAGCTTATATCGAAACTGATTTTTATGCCACTTAAATCATGATGTTGACTGTAATACTTAACTAGATCCATGTCCTTTTCATTGGTGTATAGACCCCTAAAAGTAAATATGATTATCTGTTATTTTTATGTGTATGAAAAGATTGTGCCAAGAATATATATGGTAGTATATGATCCACACAAACATGGAGAGGCTGAGGCAAGGGCATTCAGAGTTCAAAGCCAACCATAGTTAAATATAAAGTCATCATGTGTAGACGTGTGTGTGTGTGTGTGTGTGTGTGAGAGAGAGAGAGAGAGAGAGAGAGAGAGAGAGAGAGAGAGAGACAGAGACAGAGACAGAGACAGAGACAGAGACTGAGACTGAGACAGAAACAGAGAGAAAAGTTACAAATTTGAAAACAAGAGAAAACCATCCAAAAATGAATCAGCAAGTGAACCTGGAACAATCATTTAGTAATGGGTTTCCTGTGAACGACAAGCAGAAAGAATTCAACAACAGTTGTCAGTGATGGGACAGGTGATAAGTAGACATGTCTCTGAGATAGCAATGACTGCACTTACAATAATGAACAATGGATAGTTTGGGCTGAAAACAGATCAATTAACATCCGTCTAATTTTGGTGAAAGGTTCAATAGGTCACCGTCTTAAGGAAATGATTTACAAGTCCTTACTAGTAATTAATATGCCTAAATTTTTCTACAATAGATTCAACCCTTAGGTTTAATGTCATGGGAATCACATATGCATGTTCAGACCTGTTATCTCACTGTCATCAAGTATACGATGGATCAGAGAGCTGTGATAAAGCCACACAGGATGAAGCTAAACCGCAAGAATAAAGAAACTTCAAGATGATCATGAGTCTAAAATGTATATTGTTGAGCAAAGAGGAGCAAACATGCACACAAAACCAGAGAGTCGGGCTGGAGAGATGGCTCAGCGGTTAAGAGCACTGACTGCTCTTCCAGAGGTCCTGAGTTCAAATCCCAGCAACCACATAGTGGCTCACAACCATCTGTAAGGGGATCTGATGCCCTCTTCTGGTGTATCTGAGGACAGCGAGAGTGTACTCACATACAGAAAATAAATAAATAAACCTTTAATTTAAAAAAAAAAAAAAAAAACCAGAGAGTCTTTATTTCTCATACAACTCCAGATAAATCACAGGAAATAATATTGTTTATTAAAATGAAATAACTACTAAATTATGTGTATGATGAAGGTGGTTGCTGATTCTTCTGGGCCATTTTTGCAGGAGCTTGCGGGGAGGCAGTAAAGAGTGACCTACATGTTTGTTGGTTGTGCTTAATTGCACCAGCTCAGTTGCTAGACGTTTGAGAAGCAAACATTTGTAGTAGTGTACATTTATATAAACTTGATATAATTTGATATAAAACAATCAAGTAGAAACAATCAAAGGTTGAGTTTTTTCTATAGGAGAAATGAAAGAGCAGCAGGATATGATATCATAATTAAGGCAATGCTCTCTGAGGAAGTTTTGAAGTGAATAG
Source organism: Rattus rattus (assembly GCF_011064425.1). Lineage (NCBI taxonomy): Eukaryota > Metazoa > Chordata > Mammalia > Rodentia > Muridae > Rattus > Rattus rattus. Next base: position 108,705,967 of record NC_046156.1, read on the forward strand.
TGTTGAGGAGAGTCAGTCATAATATGTCCAGTGGTAAGTTGTCCCTGAGTGAATGCTCTCACACCCAAGCTGTGCAAGCAATGCCAATTAAACTGAGTGAGGCATACTCAAAAATAGACTTGAATGAATGAGGCAATTGTTTAAGGGAAGGGTACCATGGAGAAAAGAGTGTTATGAGAGGTAGAAGTGGAAGATAAAAGTGATTGTCAAGCAATAAACTTATTCAGAACTCTCAAAATATTAGAAGAAAATGTAACTATCCGGACTTTCTACCCAGATACAGCACTCATCTGGAAAAGGAATGACTAAGATGAAAATTGTTGGCTCTGTACAGACTGGGGAAGCATACAAACAAATATCTCTATCAGATTCAGATCAGCATAACTTACCATAAGCAAAACAGTTTCATGTGTCTCAGACACACTCAAAGTATTTAAAAAACAAGAAATTCATTGCAATCAACTACTATGTACAGAGTACTACAAGATCATCAGTGTAAGGGGAAGCCCTGGGTCCTGCTATGACTGAATGTGATTGTTGGGGGGAGGGCGGCAATGGGGGGAGGGTGGGGAGGGGAACACCCATAAAGAAGGGGAGGGGGGAGGAGGATGTTTGCCCGGAAACCGGGAAAGGGAATAACACTCGAAATGTATATAAGAAATACTCAAGTTAATAAAGAAAAAAAAAAAAGAAAAAAATTAAAAAGGCTTTCTACCCAAGCTTCGGCTGCTCATATTATTTCTTCATACTCTTAAGAGTTAATTCCTTCTCTTGATTCCTTCTTTTTGATTGCTGAAGATCATGCCTCCTTTGTTATGTCGTTTCCTGTTCTTTTTGCCCTTATTTTTTTCTCTCTTATCTATTTCTGGTGAGGACCAAAATGTTTATTTGACTCTTCCAAGAAACTCTGCACGAGAGCTGGCTTGTATGGTGATGCATATATATGAATTTTGTAATTTCTGCCAGTATGATGTATCATTTTGGTGGAAATAGTTCTTTGGAAATTCACTAAAATGAAATTTAAAATGGCCATTGCAAAAGCAACACATGCAGTATATCTACCCAGGGTTCTAAGCTTTGAAAAATGTTTTAGTTAACATAAATGATAATGAAATTTTTGTAAAATATAACTGTAATTTTTCATGTTCAATTTTCATTATCCTCTCATTTTACACTATACTTTTGCTACCCTAGTCTTTCCTGTGTGTACTGTGTGCACATGGACACACACACACACACACACACACACACACACATGCACACACATATGCATACCTTTACGTATATTATTTTCTCCATATGAGAGAAACATGCAAATTTGCCTTCCTTTTCTTTTCTTTTCTCTTCTTTTCTTTTTTCTTCACTTATTTCCTTTTTGGAAAAATAATTTTGTCTCATAAAATATATCCTGTTTGCAATTTCTTTTCCCTCTTCTCCACGTTCTTATCCATGTCCCTTACCATCTAGATCCATTCCTTTTGTGTCTGTCATTAGAAAACAAGTAGGGATTTTAGGGATAATAATTGAATAAAATATTAAGAGATTAAAAAACTAACAACAAAATGGTACAATTCAAGCATACAGAGGAAAAGATGTGAAAAACATATATGTCGAGATTTGCCTCTTCTCATGCCTAGGAAAGTCATCAAAGCACAAAACTGGAAGCCATAATAAATACACAAAGAATTTATAAGATTAAAAAAATAGGGCTGGGAGGGGGATGGGATAGGGGACTTATGGATGGTAAACTAGGAAAGGGAATAACATTTGAAATGTAAATGAAAAATATCCAATAAAAAAGAATATCTACCATCTAAATCTATTATCTAGCTATCTAGCTATCTACACACACACACACACACACACACACACACACACACACATGTTAAAATAAAATAAAATAAAATTTAACAAATAGCTCTGACAATGACATTGTGAGTCAAGGAACTCCACAAGTCCCCTTGAATTTATTTATTACTGAATACATTTCTGTTACCACAGCTGAGCATGCACCTTACTTATAAGAGTGTTGCTGTAGCCAATTAACATATTTTCTAATTGACCAGGTGGCAGATATGCATTCCTTGCTACCTGCTCCAGTGTTCTGGATTCCCTAATGAAAGACACATACATGCAGACTTATATTTCAATATGCCTTAAATAGCTCAAAGACTGGACTACTCCCAAACCTCCACGTGGCTACAAGCTCCCCTCCAATATTTCTGAGTTATCACTTACTAAAAATCTATATTCTGTCTGGACTCTCCTGGACCCAGACCTGCAGCCCTCTATGTTTTTTCTTCTGTATCTTTCAGGTCTCTCTGGACATGCCTGGAGTCTCCCTCCCCCTCCCCCTTCCTTTCCCTTGCCCTGGAATCCAAAAAGTCCCTCTGTCTGTCTCCCTGCCCAGCCATTGGCTGCCCGCAGCTTTACTCAACAATCAAAACCAACTGGGTATAGGATCCTCCTTCAGCATCCCCCATGGAAATGTGCACCCATGTAATTTGGGGGAACAAATTAGCATAAGTAGCCTTAGAACAAGTGCATACCATAAGAGTAGTTAGCTTCCCTAATAAGACTCACTTGAAGAAAATAAAATTTAATTTGCAAGTGCCTATCAGTTGTATATAGCGTCTTGTAAAGAGGCGTAGAAATGGGGGGCTTATGGGTACTTAGAATTCCTGAGGTACAGGCTTGTACAGGCCCTGTGCAAGCTGCCTTGATCTCCTTTAGTTCTTATGTTTGTTTTTCCTGTCGATGTAAATGGCCTTGTTTCCTTCTTCCTCCATTCCTGTTGGCTTGTTCATTCATTGTACCTCCTCTTCCTCATAGTTCTTTGTGCCCCAAGGGAAGGGATTTGATTGAAATATCTCCTTTAAGGCTGAGTATTCCAAGACCTCTCACTCTCGGGATATTGTCTAGTGATATGGTGGGTTTCTGAATCTGTTTCCTTATGGCACAGGAGGAAGCATCTCTGATGGTGGCTGAACAGGATACTCACCAATGAGTATAGTAGAATGTCTGTAGGAGTTATTTTATTGTTTTATTCCTTTAGTAGAATACAAACATTTGGTTTTATCCTAGGTCCTTGGGCTATCTATTCTCAAGTTCTTGGCCAGGCACGCAGTGCTGTATACTGGTTCTATGTTGTAGAGAAGACCTTAAGTCAAATCTCATTATTTGTCGGTTACTCACCCAAGGTTTATGCCATCATCCTACCACCATATATTGTAGGTTAAACATCAGTGGGCATCAAAGGGTTTATTTTTTATTTGGTGTTTATTTTTCTCCTTTGGTAGCATGCAGGGTATATTCCTGTAGAATAGCCCATAGGTTTGTAAAGCTTTGTTCCTATGTAGGCACCATTTCAACTTCTCCCGGTACAAAGAGTTGTATAGTTAGGGCTCGTAGACACTTGCTGTTAGTTCATGTAGTACAACCTGTAGTCTTGGCAACAACATGCTTTGCTTAAAGGAAACAATAGGGCCTGTTAGGTCACCAATTAAATTGGATGTAATACACTCCAAGTACTAAAGGCTTTATTTGATAAGAAATGGCCACTTGCAGGGAATAGGGAGGCAAAGTTTAGAACAGAGGCAGAAGGAACACCCATTCAGAGCCTGCCCCCACATGTGGCCCATACATATACAGCCACCAAACTAGATAAGATGGATGAAGCAAAGAGTGCAGGCTAACAGGAACCGGGTGTAGATCTCTCCTGAGAGACAAATACATAGGCGAATGCCAGCAGCAATCCACTGAACTGAGAACGGGATCCCTGTTGAAGGAATCAGAGAAAGAACTGGAAGAGCTTGAAGGGGCTCAGACCCCATATGAACAACAATGTCAACCAACCCGAGCTTCCAGGGACTAAGCCACTACCCAAAGACTATACATGGATTGAACCTGGGCTCCAATCTCACAGGGAGCAATGAATATCCTAGTAAGAGCACCAGTGGAAGGGGAAGCCCTTGGTCCTGCCAAGACTGAACACCCATGAACGGGGATTGTTGAGGGGAGGAGTAATGGGGAGGATGGGAGGGGAAGCCCAGAAGGGGAAGGAGGTTAGGGGGATGTTGAAACCGAAGGAAATAAGAAATACTAAGTTAATAAAGATAAAAAAAATAAAATAAAAAAAAAGAAATGGCCAGTTGGAATACTATTTCTGTCATGATTTGATGATTTCATTTAGGTAACTTCCATATACTTATATACCTTATTAAACTACTACTGTACTACGTTTCAAATGGTTTTACATTTTAGCTGTCTTACACTGTATTCCATTTCTTTCTCATTTCCTTTCTTTTTTTTCTTTCTTTCTTTATTTTTTTTAACTTGAGTATTTCTTATTTACATTTCGAGTGTTATTCCCTTTCCCGGTTTCTGGGTCAACCTCCCCCTAATCCCTCCCCCTCCCCTTCTTTGTGGGTGTTCCCCTCCCCATCCTCCCCCCATTGACGCCCTCCCCCCAACAATCACATTCAGTCTTAGCAGGACCCAGGGCTTCCCCTTACACTGATGATCTTACTAGGATATTCAATGCTACCTATGAGGTCAGAGTCCAGGGTCAGTCCATGTATATTCTTTAGGTAGTGGCTTAGTCCCTGGAAGCTCTGGTTGCTTGGCATTGTTGTTCATATGGGGTCTTGAGCCCCTTCAAGCTCTTCCAGTTCTTTCTCTGATTCCTTCAACTGGGGTCCTGTTCTCAGTTCAGTGGTTTGCTGCTGGCATTTGCCTCTGTATTTGTTGTATTCTTGCTGTGTCTCTCAGGAGAGATCTACATCTAGTTCCTGTCTGCCTGCACTTCTTTGCTTCATCCATCTTGTCTAATTGGGTGCCTGTATATGTATGGGCCACATGTGGGGCAGGCTCTGAATAGGTGTTCCTTCTGTCTCTGTTTTAATCTTTGCCTCTCTATTCCCTGCCAAGGGTATTCTTGTTCCCCTTTTAAAGAAGGAGTGAAGCACTCACATTTTGATCATCCGTCTTGAGTTTCATGTGTTCTAGGTATCTAGGGTAATTCAAGCATTTGGGCTAATACCCACTTATCAATGAGTGCATGCCATGCGTGTTTCTCTGTGATTGTTTACCTCACTCAGGATGATATTTTCCAGTTCCATCCATTTGCCTACGCATTTCATAAAGTCATTGTTTTTGATAGCTGAGTAATATTCCATTGTGTAGATGTACCATATTTTCTGTATCCATTCCTCTGTTGAAGGGCATCTGGGTTCTTTCCAGCTTCTGGCTATTATAAATAAGGCTGCAATGAACATAGTGGAGCACGTGTCTTTTTTATATGTTGGGGCATCTTTTGGGTATATGCCCAAGAGAGGTATAGCTGGATCCTCAGGCAGTTCAATGTCCAATTTTCTGAGGAACCTCCAGACTGATTTCCAGAATCAGACTGGTTGTACCAGTCTGCAATCCCACCAACAATGGAGGAGTGTTCCTCTTTCTCCACATCCTCGCCAGCATTTGCTGTCACCTGAGTTTTTGATCTTAGCCATTCTCACTGGTGTGAGGTGAAATCTCAGGGTTGTTTTTGATTTGCATTTCCCTGATGACTAAAGATGTTGAACATTTTTTTAGGTGTTTCTCAGCCATTCGGCATTCCTCAGCTGTGAATTCTTTGTTTAGCTCTGAACCCCATTTTTTAATAGGATTATTTGTCTCCCTGAGGTCTAACTTCTTGAGTTCTTTGTGTATTTTGGATATAAGGCCTCTATCTGTTGTAGGATTGGTAAAGATCTTTTCCCAATCTGTTGGTTGCCCTTTTGTCCTAACCACAGTGTCCTTTGCCTTACAGAAGCTTTGTAGTTTTATGAGATTCCATTTGTCGATTCTTGATGTTAGAGCATAAGCCATTGGTGTTTTGTTCAGGAAATTTTTTCCAGTGCCCATGTGTTTGAGATGCTGCCCTAGTTTTTCTTCTATTAGTTTGAGTGTATCTTGTTTGATGTGGAGGTCCTTGATCCACTTGGACTTTTATTTCTATTTTGTAGAATTATTTGAAGAATATTGATATAAGATCTGATTGAAAGATTGGTAGAATTGTATGATAAAACTATACCTGGTTCTTTTGGAGTTAGGTAAGTTAGAAGGTTTTAATTATAGATTAAATTTTCTAGGATTTTAATGTCTGTTTCCTCTCTTACTTGGTCTCAATTTACCTTTGGTAAGTCATAGGTACTGAGAAAGTTGTACATTTGATTCAAATTTTCTGGTGTAAAGGAGGAATATAGGGTTTTTTTTAAAGCATGTTCTGGATTTCTTCAGTGTCTGTTGTTATGCCCCCTTTTGTCTAATTTTGTTAATTTGGTTATTTTTATCTCTAGTTTTGTTAATTTTGATATATATTCTCTATCTCTATATAACTCTTAATTTAGAGATTTTGCTATTTTAATGATTTTCTCAAGTAAATTGTTGTTTCATTGTTTCTTTGATTTTTTTAAAATTTCAGTCCTGAGTTTGAAATTTTGCTGTCTACTTCTTTTGAACTATGATATCTTCTTTTTGTTCTTGGGCTTTCAGAAGTTCCTAATATAAGATTTCACAATTTTTTAAAAATGTAGACACTTAGTGTTATGAATTTGTCAATTTGAACAACTTTAATTATGTCCCTTAAGTTTAGATATGTTGTGTATTAATTTTCATTCAATTCTAGAATTCTTTATTTCCATCTGGACCCATTTTCCATTCAGTTGTGAATTACTCAGTTTTAATAAGTTTGTAAGTTTTCTAATCTTTTTGTTGTTAATATGCAGCTTTTATTCATGATGGTTCCATAGGAACCAGGACATCATTTCGATTTTCATATATCTGTTGAAAATTGCTTTGTGTCCAAAATGTGATAAATTTCCATAAAGTGCTAAGAAGAAGGTATTTTGTGTTTTGGTGAAATGCTCTTTAGATATTTGATAGGATCATTTGGTTCATGAAGTAAGTTAATACAAGTATTTTGTTACATTTTGTCTGAATGAGTTTCCAGTTGACACGAGTAAGTTATGGAAGTCTCCCATTATGGATGTGTGAGGATTAATATGTGGTATAGACTGTAGTACTGTTTCCTTTGGCTATTGTTTCAATTTGGCTAACCTTATATTTGGAACAGAGATGTTAATAATTGCACTGCTCTCTTAATGAAGCTTTCCTTTGATGTTTATGTAGTGTTCTTTTCTCTTTTTTGTTAGTTTAGGTTTGGAGTCTATTTTTGCTGCACATTAAAATATATATGACAGTACTTTACTTAGAATATCTTTTCCCAAATTTTTACCCTAAGGTAATGCCTATACTTGATATTTGGAATGCGTTTCTTGAATATAGCAGAAGGGTGGATCTTGTTTTCACATCCATTCATTAGTCTGTTTCTTTTATGCACTTATTTTGAGGGCTTTGAAACCACTGATAATGACAATTTTAATGAGAAGTATTTGCTGATTCCTGTTGTTATTGTAGTTCTTGCTGTTCTTGTTGTTGTTGTTGTGGTGGTGGTGGTGGTATTGGTGGTGGTAATTGTGTGTGTGTGTGTGTGTGTGTGTGTGTGTGAGAGAGAGAGAGAGAGAGAGAGAGAGAGAGAGAGAGTTTCTTCCCTTTTAATTTGCTAATAGGTAATCAATTCTTGTAGTTTTTAGTACAGTTAAACTTTATAGTGTGAAATTTTCTTGAAGTACCTTCTGTAGAGCTGGATTTGTAGATAGATTTTGCTTAAATTTTGTTTTATCATGCTTTATCCTTTCTACTCAATCAAGTGTGATTAAATGGTTTACTGAGTATAATAGTCTGAGCTGGCTTCCTTGTTCTCTTACAGTCTGTAAAACATCTTTCCAGACCATTCTATGTTGTAAAGCCTCCATTGAGAGGTTAAGCATAATTATAATAGGTCTGCTTTTATATGTGACTTGGCCTTTTTCCATTGTAGGTTTGAATATTCTCTCTTTGTTCTGTATGTTTAGTGTTTTGATTATTATGTGTTGAGGGGAATTTCATTTCCAGTCCAGTCTATTTGATGTTCTATATGCTTTGTGTCTCATGGTAGGAATCGCCTTCTCTAGGTTAGGGAAATTTTCTTCTATGATTTATTTTTGAGCATAGTTTTTATGGCTTTGAGCTAGTTCCCTTCTCTGTCTTCTATCCCTATTATTCTTAGATTCTTTCTTTTCATAGTGTCCCAGATTTCCTGAATGTTTGTGTCAGGACTTTTATATTAAGGATTTTATTTGACTGAGGTATCCATTTCTTCCATTGTTTCCTTAATGCCTGAGATGTCCTTTTGTATCTTTTGTATTCTGTCGGTAAGGCTTGCCTCTGAGACTCTAAATTATTCTTTTCCAGATTTTCCTCATTTTGGTTTACTTTGTTGATTCTATTTTCAGTTTCAAGACCTAAATTTTCATCCAATGTTTATTGAGATTTAAATTTAGTTTCCATAGATCCAGTTTCAGGTTTAGTTTTCATAGATTTAAAGGATTTAATAATTTCCTCTTTATGACCCCTATCATATTCATGCAGCCTATTTTAAGGTGCTTGACGTGAGCTTCAACTATTATATAAATCTCAAGGCCTACTATAGTCCAGTTCACCAGCTCTAGTAGAAACATACTATCCCAGTTTTTATTGATAGTGTTTTTAAACTGGTGATTAGGTGTCTGGGTTTAGCTTAGATGCAATTCTAGTAGTCTAGAGCTGGTCTTGTCTTTGTTGGGTGAGTGTTTTGTTCCTTGATTTCTTTTGCTTTCTCTGGTTCTCAGGAGAGTGTGGTATTTGTATGTTGCCTGTTTAAGCTTTCTTCTCCTGCCTGGTATGGCTACTGGGGCTTACAGGTAAAATGTGTTTCTAGGTCTTGGGACCTTACCCTTAGGAATAGGGATGGTGCAGGAGAGGGATAACTGAAGGGATCAAAGGTGGGAGGAAAGCAAGATATTCTACCTGGATTTGGTTAGTCTCCTCAGAGCTGGGGCAGAGAGTAGAGAAAGGCCACAGAGCTAAGGGTGAGAACTAGAGATTGAATTTCCAGGAGACTAGAGAGAATGAAGATTTGAAGCTCATCTACCAGCTTTGCCGGCCTACTTGCTTCTCTGGCAGGCTTAGTAGTCAGGTTCCCAGGGAATGCCTAATGGAGTTGGAGGGTGCTTCCTTGGCTGGAATCACCTTGCCTTTCATTGTGCTCCATTGCTCTCCTATTCTTCAGTCCTGTGTCAGTTATAACCACCTCTGCTATGCATTTCTCTTACAAGATTTCACACGTATGAAAAGCTATGTGCTATTTATCTCTCTGAGTCTAGCACATTTCACTTTAACATTCATTTTCTTATAATTAACATGCCACCATTATTCTATATGGCTGAATACAGCCCCACTGTTTATACATAAAATATATTTTTATTCCTTCATCTATTTATAAGTGCCTCAGTTGGTTGTTGTGACAAATGTATCTTGGTTGTTGTGAAAATGGCATGTTAAGAGTTACATGCATGCCATGAAGCTTTGGCATTTTATTATTATATGCATGTCAATTAAAAATTATACAGTTGTGAATAAAAAAGTCTTTGTTTGACTATTATAATTATTTTTTCAAACAATATACATTGACATGTTCCTTCCCCTCCCTCAACTCTGTTTTTCTCTTACTTCTCAACAAACCCAACTCTATATACATATTGTTCATTTGAAAACAGTGAAATTGGAAACCAACTAAAGCAAATTTTCAATGTAACAAGTTATTGGACCAGTCACAACTTGTAAGTAAATTCTATCAAATAATTATTTCCTGTTCAGCACAATTCATCTCTACCAGCGGCATTCACCTACATTGTACTGCCACTGAATTTGGCCAGTGTCACTAATAAGTTTAGACCCTGGATTTGCAGTTTATCTTGTATCACCTGAGAATACCTCAGCTCTCCAAGTTGTAAATATTGGAAATAACAACATTATGATATAGATGAACCAATCTGTATAAATAAGATGTCTTAGACTTTACTAAGTAGTCAAGAAATACAAGTACTTTTTCATCATGAAAATACCTTGGATTTTAAATGGCCTATGTGTTTCAAAATTCCTATGTTGAAATTTCTTCACGGTATCAGGTATCATGAATTTAATTTCCTAAAATTTTTGCAGATTATAGGTGCCTTAGATAGGGCTACTAGCATTGCGAGGAGCACCATAACCAACACAACGTGAAGGGGAAAGAGTTTATTTGACTTATACTTCAGGGTGGAAATGCATCAGTGAGAAAAGTCAAGGCAAGAGGTCAGATAGGACAGGAATCGAGAGGTAGCAGCAAATGCAGAGAACATGGAAAGGTGTAGCTTACTGGGTTTTTTTCCCATGGACTGTTCAAGCTGTTTTCTTATAGAATTCCAGACCACCAGCCCAAGGATAGCACCACGTAAAATGGGATACTTCTTCCCCTATCAATACCTGATTAGGAAAGCTCCTTATAGCCAGAATCATAGAGACATTTTCTCATTTGAGGTTCCCTCCTTCCCGATAACTCTACCATGAGTCAAGTTGCTATAAACCTAGTCAGTATGATTAGGCTAATTTAAGAATATATTTTATTTAGGGTTTATATTAGCTTAGGTCAATGTGCATTTATACTCAACAAATTTTCATTTGAAATTATTATTAATTTTTATATGGATAATAGTGAAATGAATTAGCACATAATGATGTCATTCTCCAAGCCCAATGGTGTGCACTGAATTCCTGATTCCCACATAGTGAAACTGAGGCCTGGAAATTGCACTCTAACTTCCATACATTTGCCATCATACATTTGCATGATACATGTGCATCGATATATCAATCAATCAATACATGAAAGCATAATTTAATAATTTTAAAAGAAAACATAAAAACTACATAATACAACATAGTAAAGACTTGGCAGAGATTTACTTGTTTTGCCTAAATAAACAATTAATTTCAGGTTATATTCTTTACAATATACTTGTGGAATCCACTTATTCCAATTTTGAAGTCATTTTATATACTAAGATAATAAAAAATGCATGCATGAAGTAAAGCTTTAAAAATATCATTATGTAATCTCTTTTTAAATTTAAAATATTTGAACCTCTCTCAAACTAGGCCAGCAAACTGATCCTCAGAAATAATGCAGCAAAGACTTATTCAAGATGAAAGATAATGCCCCAAACTTGCCTGCTTCTGACCATTAGAAGGTTTTGATCACTTTTCTTCTCATGTTTGATAAAGAAGGCAAGAACACTAATTAGGCTTTTCACTGTACCTTCCTTTACACACAACTACAGACACACACACACACACACACACACACACACTCACATTGCACTAGATCTTAGAGAAAGTGTTTGATCTGACGAAGTGATTTAGAATAAATTTCATTGAACACAGATGGAATATTTTAAAGGTTATGAATATAGCACATAACAAATTGTAAATTTTGCTTAAGTTTGCATGATTTCAATTACAAAATGTAAAAATGTGTTAAGGCAATAAACAGTAAATATATTAACATCAGTACTGTTTTTAAATAATTAATTAATCATTAAGAAGTTGTTGATTCATTTGTGGAAATAACATGAATTATTTAAAACATCTTAAATGAATGATTTCTTGGCAACATTTTCATTGCCACACTTTTAGGACTTTAGTGTTTAAATCTTTAGGTTAGGTTAGTGGCAAGATGTATATAATAGCATTTAAGAGCAGACAGGGCCTCAATTTTCATGTGTTTCACTTTAATATCATAATAAATGTTCAATGTGTTTTCTATGGATGGAACATGAAGCATTTTAGATATCAAAATCCCAAATGAAAATGGACATAGTGATGATAGATTACAAGAAACTAGGACCTTTTTTATTGTATTCATATTTCAAATCATTTTAAAATTATAAATACCCTTTTTCTCATAACACACACACACAAAGGCATACACACAAGATTAACCTATTATCTCAAGTATGGTGTACCAGATAGAGTACAAAACAGACAATAAACAATTTGAACATATGAGACAGCAGAGAATTGGCCATTTAAATTATTGTAGTCAAGTGGCTCTTCCTCTAGGCAAGTATTTGGGAATTCTGAATTTATGCAGATATTCATAAGAGCACAGAATTGCAATCTGTAAGAATACACTAAATATCTTTCTTAAAATGGGCACTGTCAGCAAGCAGAAAGCGAACATGAGTAGCACAGATCACATATCAGCAAGAAGGCCAGACTAGAGCAACCATTTACAGACAAAGGTTTCATCCTGTCCCTTAGGACTCAACGCTGTGTAGAATCTTCATTGTACATTTTTCTAGATGATTCACAACTGTTCTGGATTATTCACTAATAATAAAACCATAGAAAATGGCCATACCCAGCATCAGGGTTTGCTGTAGAAGCTTCTCTCCACAGTTGAAGATGCAGTTATTATTACTGTTCCTTGTGTAAGTAAAGCAGACACAGAAGGGTTGATTCCTGCAGGAGTAACACAGAAGTAAATCTGAATTTTCAAAGTAGCCCTTGTCAGTATTACAAGTCTTTCTTTTGTGTTCTTTTAAATGTCTGCTCTCTGGTTTTGCCTTGTTGAAAGGTGTCTAACTGGATTATTAAGCTCTTGAGAGGGTTGTTTACATATTAATTTTTTCTTTCAGACTTGTGTAAGTGGCTTGATGGATTAGAATTTTAGGAATGTTGGGAGTTGAACAAATTTTGAGTTAGATATTAAAGTTGTCTGATTCTTAGTCTCTACATTTGTAAGATGAAAATACTAAATTTGCCCATATTCCGTCAGGCTGAAGGGCTGGCCACTGAATTGAGTTGGTAGAGTGCTAGTGCATGCATGAAGCTCTGGCTCTGGTTCAGTCCATGCACTGCACAAACCTGAGTGTTGAGTTCCACACTCGTAATATCATGATTTCAGAGCAGAGGACAAGATTAGATAGTTAAGGTTATCCTCAACTACAGAGAGGTTAAGTCCTGCTGAGACATGAAAGCCTGTTTAAAAAAAAAAAACTAGTTAGTCTCATCAGAGTAAAGTAGGAATAATTTAGAGGTGAGGAAAACAGGTAGCTGACCAAAGAATTGAACAACCAATGGGTTGAAATGCTGATTAAAAATTAATTCCAATTTTATAAAATTTTATATGTTTTGAGTTTCCTGCATATATCTCATGCTTTTTTCAAATCTACCTTCCATTTCATCCCATGCAATTTCTCCTATATCCCTATCCCGTTCCTTTCCAAATGCATATGCTTTAAAAAACCCCACAGAGTTCACTTAGTGCTTCCTGTATGTCCATGGGTATGGGTGCAGATACGGGAGTATATATAGTATCTGATTGATGGCCTCTCTGGAGCAAGCCAACTCTCCATAGTACAGCAGCTGTCAATTACCAATACATCTTCAGTGTGTAATAGAACTTGATGAGGCTTCCTCACAACCACATTGAAATTTTTGTTTCCTTCATCTTATGAAGACCGTGTTCTGTAGTCAGAGCCACTATAAGTTCATATGTATAGCAACACCATAATGTCCAGGAAATATTGTTTCACTGAAGAAATCTTACTGGCCCTTTCAGTCCTGACTGAGTCTTGAAGGAGGGGTTGGGGTGTAGGTGCTCGCGTTAAATGTAAACATTTCATATTTTTTTTTAATTTTCTGCACTTAGACTAGCTGTGGGTCTCTGTGTTAATCATTATCTACTACACACGGATGTTTCCCTGGTGAGTTTTGAGAGATGCACTAAATTATGCATATATCAATAATATAGAAAATATCATCATAGTATTAGGTTCTGCTCTAGGGCCCAAAACCAAATCAGCCATGAGTTCATGGCCTAGATTAGAGTTCCAGAGATGATTCCCATTTGTAGATAGGATCCAATGAAAAAGTAGTTTGTTACGTTTGTAATATTCAGGTTATCTTGGTACCTCTAAGCATGTCTTACCATTGAGGGAATTATTATAGGTCTTAGGATTCACAGCTGGTAAGACTCTTGATTACTTTCCTTTTCCAGTAGCAGACGTAGCACCTTCCATGTGACACAGCTAGATAGTAAGGAAGAAAAGGTTCCGGATCATTATCGACTTAATTATCCATGTTCTTTGATTCAACTTTGTGAAGGGGGTGTAACAAGAGTGAAGGTGTTATCCTATGATGTATGTGCAGCAGGGTCTATGGGTACCTTATATAAATAACTCAAACAGGGGTAACCTATACCTGGTATAGTGATATTATAGAAGATCCTCAGTTAAAAAATGTTTCTGCAAAATCTCAATTCGTAAGTGTATCCAATGTGATAAAATATTATGTAGGATCTAGAGTGAAAGTTTGAATACCATAATGTTCTGATTCTATCCCTGAACTTAATACACACACACACACACACACACACACACCAGAGAGAGAGAGAGAAAAAAAGAGAGAAACAGACGGAGAGGGAGACGGAGAGGAGAGGGAGGGGGAGAGGGACAGGGAGACGGAGAGGGACAGGGAGAGGGACAGGGAGAGGGACAGGGAGAGGGACAGGGAGAGGGAGAGGGAGAGGGAGAGGGAGAGATGTTATCTACAAAGCTAAGCCTAAAGAGTTTGCTTTCTTCAGTCCTTGCCCTAACTCCTCCATTGGGTTCCCTGTGCCCAGTCCAATGGTAGGCTGCAAGCATCCACATGAAGCAGCTGAAGTGTTTGCAACCCCATAGGAAGAACAATAATGTCAACCAACCAGACCCTGAACTCCCAGGAATTAAGCTACCAACCAAAGAAAACACCTGGAGGGACCCCATAGCTATAGATGCATATGTAGCAGAGGATAGCCTTATCTGATATCACTGGGAGGAAAGGCCCTTGTTCCCCTGGAGGCGAGATGTCCCAGTGTATGGGAATGCCAGGGCTCTGTGGTGGGAGTGGGTGGGTCGGTGAATGGAGGAGAACCCTCATAGAAGCAGGGAGAGGAGTGATAGGATGGGCGGTTTCTGGATGGGAACCGGGAAAGGGGATAACATTTGAAATATAAATAGATAAAATATCCAATTTTTTTAAAAAGCTTCCTTATAAAGAAGGTATATTTCTTTCTATTTTCTTTTTTATTTCTTTTCCTTTTTAATATCTCTTTTTATTTATTTATTTTTTTACATTTCAAATGTTAACCTCTTTCCTGGTTTCCCGTTCATAAAACCCCTATCTCACCCTCCTTCCCCCAGCTTCTGGTGGGTACCCTACCCACCTACCCACCCCTTCCTGCCTCCTTGCTCTGAATTTCCCCTACACTGGGGCATAGAGCCTTCACAGGACCAAGGACTTACCTCCCCACTGATGCTCAACCCTGCCATCCTCTGTTACATATGCGGCTGGAGCCATAGCTCTGTCCCTGTGTACTCTTCGTATGTCAGTTTAGTCCCTGGAAGCTCTGGTTGTTTGGCAACATTGTTCTAATGGGGTGGTAAGCCCTTTCAGTACCTTCAGTCCTTTCTCTAACTCCTCCATTGGCTAGGCATTCACAGTACAATGGTTGGCTGCAAGCATCCTCCTCTGTATTTGTCAGGCTCTGCCAGAGGCTCTCAGGAGACCACTGTATCAATTGCCTGTCAGCCTGCACTTCTTGGCATCAGCCATATTGTGTGGATTTGGTGGCTATATGTGGAATGAATCCCTAGGTGGGGCAGGCTCTGAATGGCCATTCCTTCAGTCTCTGCTCCAAACTTTGTCTCCTTACCACCTCCTATGAATATTTTTGTTGCCCCTTTTAAGAAAGGCTGAAGCATCCTTAATTTAGTTGTCCTTCTTGAGCTTCATGTGGTCTGTGGATTGTATCATTTGGGTAATACGAGCATTTGAGCTAATATCTACTTATTAGTGAGTGCATATCATGTGTGCTTTGTTCTGATTGGGCTACCTCACTCAGGATATTCTCCTAATTCCATCCATTTGCTTAAGTATTTCATAAAGTCATTGTTTTTAATAGTAGAATAGTATTCCATTGTGTAAATGTACCACATTTTCTGTATCTATTCCTTTCTTGAAGGACATTTGGTTTCTTTGCAGCTTCTGGCTTTTATAAATAAGGCTGCTATGAACATAGTGGATGGAGCATGTGTCCTTGTTATATTTTGGAGTATCTTTTGGGTATATACCGAAAAGTGGTGTAGCCAGGTCCTCAGATAATACCATGTCCAATTTTCTGAGGAACCTCCAGATTATTTTCCAGAGTGGTTGTACCAGCTTGCAATCCCACCAACAATGGAGGAATGTTCTTATTTCTCTACATTCTCGCCAGCAACTCTTATCACCTGCATTTTTGATCTTAGCCATTCTGACTGGTGTGAGGTGGAATCTCATTTTTGTTTTGATTTGCATTTCCCTGATGACTAAAGATGTTGAACATTTCTTTAGGTGCTTTTTGGTCATTCGATATTCTTCAGTTGAGAATTCTTTGTTTCGCTCCATACCACATTTTTAAATAGTTATTTGATTTTCTGGAGTCTAACTTCTTGAGTTCCTTGTATATATTAGATATTAGCCCTCTATCTGACGTTCTGACGTAAGATTGGTAAAGATCTTTTCCCAATCTGTTGCTTGCCATTTTGTCCTTATGACAGTGTCCTTTGCCTTTCAGAAGCTTTGTAATTTTATGAAATCTCATCTGTCACTTCTTGATCTTAGAACATAAGCCATTGGTGTTTTGTTCAGAAAATTTTCACAAGTGCCCATGTGTTCAAGACTCTTTCCCACTATTTCCCTTTTTCTTCTATTAGTGTGAGTGTATCTCGTTTCATGCGGAAGTCTTTGATCCACTTGGACTTGAGCTTTGTACAGGGTGATAAGAATGGATCAATTTGCACTCTTCTACATTCTGATCATTAGTTGAATCGGCACCATTTATTCAGTTTGGAGCAGAGCCTGAAGGAACACCCATTCAGAATTTGCCCCACATGGGTGTACAGCCCGTATATATACAGCCACCAAAACTAGATTAAGACTAATGAAGTAAAGAAGTGCATGCTGACAGGAGCCGTATATAGCTGTTTGCTGAGAGGCACAGCCAGAGCAGGTCAAATATGGAGGTGAATGCTAGCAGCAAACCATTGAACTGAGAACAGGGTCACTGTTGGAGGAATTGGAGAAAGGATTGAAAGAGCTGAAGGGGCTTGCAACCCCGTAAGAACAATGCCAACCAACCAGAGCTCCCAGGGACTAAACCACTACCCAAAGACTATACATGGACTGACCCATGTATAGCTGAATAAGTAGCAGAGGATGGCCTTGTTGCGCACCAATGGAAGGAGAAGCCCTTGGTCTTGCCAAGGCTGGATTCCCCCTGTTTAGGGGACTGTTTGGGGGCAGGAAGGGGGAAGGTGGATGGAGGAAAATCCGTATAAAAGAAGGGGAGAGGGATCTGAGAGTTGACTTATGTCCAGGAAGCCAGGAAAGGGAATAAAAGTTGAAATGTAAATAAAAAAATATCCAATAAAAGGAAAAAAAAAGAAAGAAAATATGCTGTGTCACCCCCTCCCAACTGGATGGTTTTAGCTTTGTTTAAGATCAAGTGACCATAGATATGTGGGTTCATTTCTGGGTCTTCAATTCTATTCCTTTGACTTGCCTGCCTGTTTTTGTACCAATCCCATACAGTTTTTACCACCATTCCTCTGTAGTACAGCTTGAGATCAGGGGCGATGATTCCCCAGAAGTTCTTTTATTGTTGATAATAGTTTTCACTATCCTGGGTTTCTTATTATTCCAAATGAATTTGCAAATTGCTCTTTCTAACTCTATGAAGAACTGAGTTGGAATTTAAATGGAGATTGCATTGAATCTGTAGATTGCTTTTGGCAAGATAGTCATTTTTACAATATTAATGCTGCCAATCCATGAGCATGGGAGATCTTTCCATGTCCTAATATCTTCTTCGATTTCTTTCTTCAGAGACTTGAAGTTCTTGTCATACAGATCTTTCACTACCTTGGTTAGAATCACATCAAGGTACTTTATATAATTTGGGACTATTGTGAAGGGTACTATTTCCCTAATTTTTTCTCAACCTGTTTATTCTTTGAGTAGAGGAAGGCTGCAGATTTATTTGAGTTAATTTTATATCCAGCCACCTTGCTTAAGTTTTTATCATGCTTAGGAGTTTCTGGTGAAATTTTTGGGGTTACTTTAAAGTATACTATCATATCATCTACAAATAGTGGTATTTTTATTATGTCCTTTATAATTTGTATCCCTTTGACCTCCTTTTGTTGTCTGATTGCTCTGGCTAGGACTTCGAGTACTGTATTGAATAGGTAGGGGAAGAGTGGGCAACCTTGTCTAGTCTCTGATTTTAGTGAGGTGTATTTCATAAGGAGTTTTTTAACAATTTAATAATTAGGTTCCCTTGAACATAGCCTAATGCGAACACTGTAAGATAAATTACTATGTATGTCAAAACAGTTAATAAAAAGTTTCCGGTTTGTGACTCCATTTGAGTGTGCATGTACTAATATAAAAGTGAGAATAATAAAACTTTTAAATTATTTATTACATGGATATCTATTCAACTTTGAAGTATTAACATTTTATATTATATATGAGAGTTTATATTATATATGAATTACATTAAGCAAGCAATATGAAATCTAATATTTCCTTAGAAATTTTGATGAAATTATGCTTTCACAGTCCAGAATAGTCCATTGAAATCATAATAATTCAAGTTTTCTCTTTGTCTTATCTCTTCATAATTATATCATTTTCATAATGGATATGAATCAGTAATCAACATAGGCTTATTGAAATTTTTTTCTTTAGATGGCAAGGCCTTTCCAGAGACTTAAGTGGCCACACTTATGTATCCATCTTATTTGCAGACACCAAACCCAGACAGTTTTGCTGATTCCAAGAAACACTTGCTGACCAGAGGCTAGTAAAGCTATCCCCTGAGAGGCTCTGCCAAAGCCTGACTCATTCAGATGTGGATGCTCGCAGCTAAACATCAGACTGAGTCTGGGGACCCCAGTGGAGGAGTTAGGGCAAGGACTGAAAGAGTTGAAGGGCTTTGAAACCCTGTAGAAAGAACAACAATATCAACCGATCAGACTAAATGCACCCAGGGACTAAACCACCAACCAAAGAGTGTACACATGGGTGGACCGACCCATGGCTCCATCTGGATATGTAGCAGAGGATTGCCTTATCAGGCATCACTGGGAGGGGAAACCCTTGGTCCTGTGGAGGCTTGTGGAATGCTAGGGAACTGAGGCAGGAGTGGTTGGGCATGTGCAGGAGCAACTTCACAGAGGCAGAGGGTGGGGGAGGGGACAGCAGGTTTGTGAAGGGAAAGTGAGAGGGCAGATAACATTTTAAGTGTAAATAAAGTAACCAATAAAAATCGAAAAAAATTTTTTTACCAGATTTCACTCTTATACAGGTAAAAGGGAGGTGGGAGGGCTGATGTGGAAAGGGGGCTGGTGGAGGGGTATCCCGGGAAGTGGGATATCATATGAGATACAAAGGAATGGAATGATTAATAAAAAAATCTACTAAATTATTTTATTTTATTTTAAGATAACATTTCCAGATTATAACCAGGAAGACACTTGCTAGGCATCAAGTTTTATTTTCAGAATGAAATAAATGCCTAACAACTTTTCAATATACACACAGCTTTTGGGTAGTATGTTGGTTCATTGTTTTATGCGGCCCCTAGCAGTCTGAGACCAGTCACATCTTTTTGCGGTATGGCTATATTTGTTTTACTCCAAAATAAAATGGGCAAGGTAAGTGCTTGCTATGTCTTCAATGACAGAATTTTAGTTTGAGTGACTAGCTTGATAATTTCTTTTCCAAGTTATAGTGTGTTGTACAGTTATTTTTTCAAATATCTGCCAAACATGGACTGATTAAAGGCCCTGCATTTGCAACTTGACAATTAAACCAAGGCAAACACTAAATGTCTTAAACAATAAATTATATAATGCAATTTTTAATATGGACAATGCTAAACACTTCAATGCCCTGGGCATTGAAGCTTTTTCTATGTTTTCTTTAATTATGTTTTATGCTCTATAAAATGTTCATCTTGAATTTATTTATGAAAAATAATCATTGTTGTGTTCCCAGATGGAGTTTAAGTCTTGTTATTCTGCTTTAAGAAAAAGGTCTTAATGTTTTACATATATTTTGATTTCATGATATTTCTATGATCTTAACTTTTAGCACAGTATCATTGTATGAGTGGCAACTTCATCTTCGTGTCAGGGGTTGCTATCCTATATTGTCCTCCAGCCCTACTTGATTATTTCAACTATTTACAAACTGATTTTCCCTTGTCTAGTTATCTACTCAACTGAAGCATTAAATTTCTGCTTTACATATTAACCATCAAATTGAAGACCAATTAAATTGTCACCTCAATTTTTGTTTATTGGTTTAAAATATGTAAAGGTAATTTGAAAATTTTCATGAAAAATAACCTGGTTTACTATTATTGGTGGGCCCTCTCCTATGGCTTGGCTTTGGTTGCCATGAATATGGGATTGCTGCCATATGACCTGTACAAGAATGGATCTACTGCAGAAGGAAGGGAAGATCCATGAAGCATCAAACCTTTAGACAGTTAACTGTTGCTGGGATAGTGGGATAGAGTTCGAATTAGTTTGTTTGTTTGATTGATTGTTTGATTTGTTTTCTTTTCTTTTTCTACTGCAGTATTATAGCTGTCCATACGTAGTCTCTGTTCCTATATATAACCCCACCTACCACTGATGCCTCTGTAAGTTAAGCCAAATTAAACCCACTGGATCAGCAAGCTGAAATTTGATAGTATCCTTTCTTTTTGCTGTTAGTGCTCTATCTGTGAGCAGTACACACCACTTAATCTCCTCAGTGAAAGTTCACACAGCAAAGAGAAGAATAGAACAATCTATTTGGAATCTTTTTTTTTATTGAGTAACATTTTTTTTGAATCTGCCATTTTAAGTCAAGTGTTTAACTGAACAGAGCTGACAAAATGCTAAAGTACCTAATAAACTTGTTCACTTATTCCACACTTTTTCTAATTCAACAATATCCTTGTGTTAGTAGATAATTAACTGCATGATTCATTATAGCAGAAGAATCCTTAATTTGAAAGTTTCAGAGTACGTGATAATAGTTTGTATAAATACATAAGCTAAATTATCCTGCTAATAGGAAATTTAGATGAAGTTAGATTCTGAATATATGAGTCAAAGCAATTGAAAGCAACAAAGAGAAAATATTAACATAGGTTATAACTTACAAAAGTGGAGATAAAGTTTCCAGAAACATTCCCATTACAACTTCTTTTCAAACTGTTATTGCTAGGTCAGTGGTTTAAGATGAATAATTTATTCACATATTAAATATTGAATCTGTATGAAGGTGAAAAGGATTGGAGAGTGGGGCTCAGTAATTTTTTGTGACTAAATTGTGAATTCAGTCTGTAAAGAAAACTAGCACATAAATCTCTCATAAAAAGGCATGTGATGTGTCATGTAAAAATAGAAAAAATGAGAATATTGGTATAAATTCCAAAGATACGAGGAGTGAATGAAAAATTTATTCAAATGTAAAATCTAACTTGAAAAACTGTTGGATAAAAAAAATTACAGAAAGTTTTATAGGATCCCTTGTCTTCTTCAGAGAATAGTCTTTTCCCCATCTTCCCTAACCTTACTTATTCTGTCCATTTCTTCTTTGAACCCTTGTCTTTTCTTTTTTTTTCCTACTCCAAGCACCTTTGTCTACTACAAAGTTTTTCTGACAGCTCCACATATTTCTCTTTTGTGGTTGGACCTGGGTTCAGAAAACCCTCTTCATATTCTTGCTATGTGATAGGAAGCCAGAACACTGGCCAAGACATTCAAAACTCAAGTGCTCATTTAATTTCTCTGATTGGGATGTCTGTGCCTAGATGAGCATATCTTTAAGCGAGTGTTTATATATAAGGCAGAATCCTAAGACGAACAAAAACAAAAGCTCTCATCTGAATCCAAGTACAAAATAAAAAATCAAACGAACTGAAAAAATGCTATAGAACCTTTCAGAAAGTACTCAAGACTAACAAGAAATCAAGGGTGTAAAAGACATTTGTAGTAGACAAACTCAAACTTAAGTTGCTACCCAACAGTAAGATAATCAGAACTTGAATTCAAGCACAGGCTATGAATAGCTATGATGTAGAAAACCTGTGACATTTTCAAGAGAGTTATTTCCTAAAGATTCATGAGGACAACAATCTATTGAAGGATGAATTAAGGCTATTCTCCTGCAAAGGGACATAAGATTAGGTAGAATTCATTAATGTCTCTGTATAAAGCTATTCCTAGCTGCCACACTCTCTTCTGTCTGCTTTCTGAACTCCTTTTCCCTGTCAGTGAGAAATTATATTTCGATCCTTTGTTTTCTGGCATTGGTATTGGAGGTGTCCACAGTTAGAGAACATCTTTGTAGCAGAAGAGACTGAAAGAATGCAGAAGATTGCCAATAGCTCAATGCCTCAGGAACATATTTCTGGCCTTGGGTTAAGCCCTGAAGATAATAATATTTAATGGAACTGCTCCTGATCTAGTGAAAGACTCTTTCAAGGGAGGAGAGCAGAAGTAACAAGCATCATACCTCATGACTTTCTATGGCCCTGTGCACACGTGTGCGCATACACACACACACACACACACACACACACACACACACACACGTACCAATACATACTTGTATCTAACACATGTGTAAGAAAAGTTTTGTTTAAAATATCACTTTAAACATTAATATTTTAATATGTGTATTATAGAATTGCCCCATGTTCTGAGTTGGGAGACAAAAGGACACAAAATGTTTTTTAGAAACACAGAATGTATTTTGTGACAACCATCATATAAAGAATAAAGATTATAGCAAGAGACAGAGCAGACCACTACCCTTAGGTAAGTCAAGGAAGGAAGGCCCTGATGTTATTTTCTATATTTATGAATAACTCACTTGTAACATTTTCCTTATATTTATAAAATAATGGTAGTTTTATATATTTTGTAACTTTTCATTACCATAGTAAATCCCTGAAACCATCAACTTAATGAAGCAGGTTTATTTTAGCTCACAGTTTTGAATATATCAGCCAAAGATTAGTTAGCCCTATTGCTTGAGGCCTGTAGTAGCATATCATGTGGCAGCAAGCACATATAGTATATTAAAACTTTTACTACATAGGAAGAGAAAATTAAAAAAAAAAAAGAGGAAAGGCTTGAAGTCCCACTATAACCTTTAATGGGACACCTACAATAGTTGAGGTTTTCTCTCTACGTTCCACCCGTGGAAGATTATTTTAACTCTTAGCAATGCCTTCCCAGAGGCCTTTGGAGGGCACCTGAGATCTAAACTATGCTTGCTAAATGAATGGTACATTGTTGGAGAAATTAATATTAAAACCAGCTAATTGGGTTTAAGATGGGTTTCTGTATTTGTGGCCATGTGCACCATTGTCTCAGTATCTTCCTGGATTTTAACTATCTTGTCTGAATAACATTATTCATTTGGAAGAGAACCAAGTGTGTCCAAAGTTTATGGTAAATAAACAAGGGGAAGAAAGGAAGCTTGTTGAGAGGATTCATAACAACAATCTCAGCACTGGGAATGAGGGTGCAGACAGGAAAGAATCAGGAATTCAATGCCAGCTTGGGCTATATAGCTCAGACCCTGTCCTGATCCAAACAACAACAACAAAAAAAAAAAGTAGAAAAAAAGGAGGAAAGAATTGCTAACGGAAATGGAAACCAAGAATGAGATCTGGGAGAAGAGTCAAAGAAAGGAGAAAGAATATGTTAGAAAGATAAGTTAGAAGGGGAGGAAATAGAAGGGAGATGATTGTGAAGAAAATTTTGGAGGACTTACATATCTTAGTTTATGCACATTTTCATACAAATTTAAGTAGCGAGTTTTATAGACAGAATGTTCTAACATTCTCAGGATGTGAGAGCTTTGTTCCTTCTGTCTTTTAGAACCGAATTTGAAAGGTCATTTCCATTCTTATTTTTGACCCTTCCTATAGCTAATAGAATTACAGAAGTCCTGGATTAGCATATCAATATGTCCCATTTTTTTTTATCAAGTTTGGAGACAATCTATGCAGCTCTTTCTATCAGGAAGCTCACATCTATATGTTCTGACAAGTTTCCTCAGTGAGGTCTTTGATGGTGTCCTGATCTTTCTCTTTTTTTCCCTATCCCTTTCTGATTATTGAATCTCCTAGAATGATCCTTAAATGCCCATCTCTTTTTTCTCCATTTCTGTGTGTTTTTTGTCTTTTCCTTTGACCCTTTTGGGACTTGTCATTTTTTTTTATTATCCTACTGAGTTTCTTCAACTGTGTTTTGAAATTCTACATTTCCTTTTACTTTTTAATATTTCTTTATATAAAATCAATTCATATTTTATTTGAACTGTCTTCACTTATGTTCAATGATGTTAATGATATTTTATCTTAAATCTTTCCTTTCCTTGGAAACATTGTTTTCTCTAAATTGCAACATTTTATTTGGTCATTCCGCTTCTCTTTTTTTCCTATGAAGGACTTTACTTGCTCAAACATGTAATGAGCACTGGCTTTCTGTTTAGGTACTGACAGCACTTGCACATGATTTGTCCATGACTGCCTTCATGAATGGACATTCAATTAACTCTTCAGTGCAGAGTGATCTAGTTGGTCTATTTTTATGAAAAAGCACTGTTATTACATGTAAATCTGCCCTACCAATGATGTTAATAATGTTGAAAAAAGTTTCTAAACATCTGCCTTGTAACACATTTTAAATTGCTAAAATGCTAGAAGTTGAATGGGAGAGAGGAAAAGCATAGTGGGTGATGGCAATATAAAAAAAGAGGTAGTATGGAAAGATAGAAATGACAGAAATAGACAATTACATAGAGATAAGCACATAGAAGTACATACATACATACATACATACATACACACATACATACATACATACATACATACATACATATGGATGGACAGACAGACAGACAATCAAAAGAGAAAGAAATGAGATAATCTTCATAATCCAAAACAGTATGAACTCTTTTAAACACACTTTAGACAACATCTTCAATTTATGAAAATTAATTTATTGAACACTGTGTGCAATAGAGAAATGGTGATACTTTCAGACTTGGTTACACTGGCTTTTCCATTTCAATCATATTAATATCTGTGCTTCCTGATTTACTCAAGAACTCAGTTTCTGAAGCATGGTGTCTCCATAGAATAACCTCAATCACTAATGAATCAAAGAATGTCTAAAATATTACTAACTGTAAATATAAATGTTCAAAAATAGAGCTAAAACTAATTGAACTATTCATAGGAATTTCTTAAAATATTATTAACTATCAACAAAAATGTTTGAAAATTAAAGTTAAAATTGACTAACTATTCACAAATAATGTAAGTAGTTCAAAGATGGACACATGATACCTATGGATTCTCGTTTTATTTCTACACAACTGTAAAAAATGTGATTTAATCCTAGAAGCAATAGCAGTTAATGTCAGTCCCAAAGCAGAGTCCTCGCACTCAGACAAAACAGAAAGGTGAACTGAGAGAAATGGTTAACCACACTAGGGGTTGTCTCTTTACAATGAGAAAGATATGGTGTGGAATTTGCCCTCAAAATATGACAGTTACAGGACT
This sequence comes from Rattus rattus, assembly GCF_011064425.1. NCBI lineage: Eukaryota > Metazoa > Chordata > Mammalia > Rodentia > Muridae > Rattus > Rattus rattus. The sequence goes on from NC_046156.1 coordinate 108,731,636, forward strand.
ACTGGACACCTACAAGAATTGTGTGCATTTTAAAATCTGCTTGTGTACGCAAAAGACAACAGTGCATATAAGACATTGGGAATAACAATTTCTTATTTATTAAAATCCTTTTTCTAAAGGAACTTCAAGGACAAGAATGGAGAAAAGCCAGAGAAAAAGGACGTCCAGTGACAGACCCTAATTGAGATTCCCAAGGGGAAGCCCTGGAGTCTGAGATTTTTACTGATGCTGTGTTGTGCTTTCAGACAGGAACCTCACACGGTTGCCCTCTGAGAGGCCACACCAGCAGCCGAAAGAATCCAATGCTGATACTAGCACCCATCCAATGGACAGAAGCCAGGAACCCCAGTGGTCATATCAGGGGAAAGCTGGAAGAAGCTGAGGCGTGTGGCCCCACGCGAAGTCCAGCAGTCTCAACTGACCTGAATCCCCCAGATCTCGCAGACACTGAGCCACCAACCAGGCAGCATACTCCAGCTGACCTGAGGCCTCTGACACATATACAGACTGCCTGGTCTGGCCTCCATGAGAAAAGAGGCATCTAACCCTTGAGAGACTTGAGGCCCCAGGGAGTGAAAATGTCTGGTGGGGGTGGGAATGGGGGGATGGGAACATCCTCGTGGAGACAAGGGAAAGTCAGGGGGGAGGAAGGAGAAGGTATGATGGGATGAGGTTGGGGGTGGTATATCAGGAGGGGATGAAGACTGACTGCAAAAAATAGGATTAAAGAATAAACAAACAAACAAACAAACAAAATCATTTTACCTAAATACAATTTTCATCATTATCTCTGCTTTTTAATGAATGATCACACAATTCAAACACTATCCGAGTTTCTTTCATTTGGAAGTCAAACCAATATGAATTGGTATAAAGTGGTGAAGCATAATTATCACATGAAGTGAACTTTCCTATGAAAATATTAACAGGGCTTTGAATGGGTGAAAGATCTGTCATTGTGTAAAGTTCCATTTTCAAAATAGTATTAGTTCATTCTGACCAGATAGCAGTTGCTACTGTATAATTTTTTCATTTGGTTCTGTTGTGCTTTAAGTTTGAGCACTGTATTATTTATATTTGTTTCATGGTTGGATATGAATAAAACATCAACAACTAAGTTATACTCCCAGGTAAGAGAACACTGGCCTGACCTCTCTGGAAATGTCAGATCTCTCAGGGAAACACATTTTCTTTATTTCCAAACCAGAAGGTGGTTGTTTCAGAAGTGTCTAGGTCAAGAAGGTAATATTATATGCATCCTAAAATATGTATATAGGAATCTACAAAGAAGAAAGTCCATGTAGGTTAAAGTAGCAATCCTTTGCTTCTCATGGCTTTGTGAAATTCTATAAATAGAACAAGAGTTTAGGTTCTTCCTCCACACAAATTTCAAATATTTCAAGATTGGTTCTGTAATGCTACTTCGCATTACTGTTTGCTAAACATACCCTAATTTCCCACTTTATAGACACTGGGGAGATGACGGCAAGAATTTAAATGAGAATTACAATGGTTGAACAGGTGGAGTGTTCAGGGAAAGATGATTTAACAAAACTCAAATTAGATTTTCTTAAAGAGAAAAACATAACATGAGCAATACTTCTTCAAAACCAGTTTCTCTCTGTGTATAAGGGGTATTTGTGATGTGGCTGTGTGCTTTGGCCACCATGTACACGTGGAGGTCAAAAGACAACCGGAGTCAATTTTCCTTCCACGCTGTGGGTCCTGGTACTGAAACTCATCTCATCCAAGTTGGCAGTGAGTCCTTTTATCCCATGATTCACAGCGGCATCCTGAATCATTCATTTTTAGGCTAACCATAGTTTTTTATTAACAATCTCACCACAAATGGGGCTAAAGTTAAAGTTTAAAAATATGTTTAAATATGGATCATTCATACTTTGCTTACTCATATTTAATTTCTTCAAATAATTGAAAACACTATTCATCTCCTTTAAAAAATCTGATTTTGTGCAGAATCCACACTTTGAATTAATTTACTACGAATTAAAGGCATGGCAACAAACACAGGGAAGACAATAGCTGCATTTTGAGATCTACTCTGACCTTTCTCTTTCAAAACAGTAACTCTCCAAAATTGTTGAAAGGTTAACTAATCTTTTAAAAGGTCACCTGTCTTTAAACTAGCTACAGTATATAAATGCTTTTCTCCTGTCCTCCAGCCATTCATCAATAACTCATTAAAATCACGCTGTTTCTTTCTGAAAGTTTTTACTTACTTGTAAGACTGTTTCCTCTTGGTCAATGTAACATTTAACATATGTCATAATTTATGAAATATGATTATATGTAACCGCATAACTGTTCAAGTAATTAAGACAGTTTTGAATGCATGCAGTCCATACCAAGAACTGCTGCAACTGTTAAGAAAATGTTTCATATTTTAGCATATTTCATATTTTAGGCTGATGAGATACATGAAAGATCATGCTGGTTTTAAGCACTGCTAAGGTCAATACAAATATTTCCCAGACTATTTTTTCTAACTCGCCTGAGAGCTGGCAGTACATTCCTAATCTCCTAAATGTCAAATATAAATTAATATGAAAATCCATCCTCAGATTTACAATTGGATTTTTAATATGATCAAACACCATTAAAAGTTTAATAGGTTGACAAAAGTGGCTGCAAAGGATAATGGGAGGGCTATTGTTTGCAGATGCTAAAATAACGACACAAAATTGCCTTCTCGCTTGCAACTTTATCCAGAACATATTTTTTGCTGTTGTTACTCAAGAGGAGATACAAATATTTTTACACAATATTTGTTTATTGCTTAAAAGGGAATCTCATTAAAGCTCACTAAAATGCACTATTCATTACTCACAAAGTAATTAAGATACAGTGTACCATTATACTAAGAGAGACAAGAATATGCTTATTGAAAGAAAAAAAAGAGGAAAGACTAGCTTCTTGCAGAGAATAACACTTTGTCTGTCCCCCAGATGAACAATTGTGGCTGATTACAGAAGCACATGAACAGGTTATAAATCCACTTTGGCCTTTTTGTGTCATTTATTAAATTCATGTTTTTTAAACTGTAAGTTTGACAGATGTGCTTCCATCTTTGAGCCGTTATAAGAGCACAAAATAAAAAAGGCTTCAGTAAAATCTACTATGTCACACAGTACAACCCGGAATTGCTTTATGTGAATTGTGTTTCCATTATATTTGTTTTGTGTCCCTATATATGCATTTATATATATGTATTTTCAATGGAAATTGTGTTTCTTACAAAAGGCTCCTTTCAAGTACTGGACAACACTCCATTATAATATAAACTGAAGCAGTCTAAAAGCAAAAATTAAATAATGTCTGATTTTCACAAATATACATTATGTTACCCCATTATTTATTTTAACTGAAAGCTTTTGCAGCCATTGTGTTGGAGATAAAAATAGTCATGACCATTTGAAAAGAAAGACAGAGTTGCAACCATAGATATAGGAAAAAGTAAAAAAACAGAAATTACAAGAAGCAAAGCTTCTACAGTACTATTAAACATCCTTCATTACAATGTACAGCTTAAACTTACCTATGAGATAAGCATATATAATGTATCAGAAAAATATTTACTATTGATTCTCTATTATTTATCTAATCAAATTCTTTTAAATGGAATTTCCGTAACATTTTCAAAATCTAAGCCCTCAATCATCCAACAAAGTCAAAGAAAACTGGAAGTGAGAGGTTCTTGTATTTGTTTACATTTTCTTCTTCTTACTATCTGAATAATCCATGTAGTGTCTGCTGGATCCTTTAATAACATTTGTGAATCCTTTCCTACCGGTGAGTCTCTGTGAAAGACCACTTTACTCCTCCTTTCTTTTTAAGTCATACCTACAAAGAAGTCTAAATTTATTTTTTTTCACTGACAAAAATCCCTATTGCATTGTGCTACAAAAGGTAATAATATTTTACATAAACAAAACCCTTAAAATATAGTCATGCAATTTAAAGTTCCTAAAACAAAGTGCTAGAGAGATGGCTCAGAGGTTGAGAACACTGACTGCTCTTCTAGAGGTCTTAAGTTCAATTCCCAGCAGCTACGTGGTGGCTCACAACCCTCTGTAATGAGATCTGATGCCCTCTTGTGATGGGTCTAATTATAAAGGGAGTATGCTCAAATAAATAAATAAATAAATAAATAAATAAATAAATAAATAAATAAATATTTTTTAAAATCTAATACAATATGATTCCTATAAATTCATATGCACTAAAGAAGCAAATATTTTGACAGTTTCCTTTCTTGATCCACCACAAACAAAAGTAAGTGTGAACTAACACCTAGCTTTCCAGGCAAATGATTCATGTATGTTACCCACCCAGATATTTTTCACTGGGAATATTTTACTTTTGTGTGAACAGAAGAATGATGCATTATTTTTGTTGTGAACAAACGTTTGACAAAGCAGCTTGAGAATGGAAGTTTTGTTTTTGTCTGTCTGTCTGTCTGTCTGTCTGTCTATTTTGATTTGCCATGGACTTTCATTATTCACAAGAGAGTAGATATTGTGGAATAAACTAGAAGGACTGAATTTCTTTATTCTTATTGTCAGAACAATGAAACATGAATACTGGTAAGAACCTGGCTTCTTCCTTTTCATTCAGTCTGAAACCTCAAACCATAGATGTCATGATACACATGTAGGATGTATGTCCCTCAAAATGCCCTCAGAGGTATGTTCAAGGCATATTTCCTAGGTGACCTTTAATGCTACAATAAAGACTCACCATGACAAATACTATGTCAGTTCTAGACTTCATTAGAGTGGACAATGTGGTTCCTTCTAAATGTATTTCCTAACTAGAACGTTCTGCCCCTTGTTACCGTGCGTTTAAATGAACAAAACTCACTTATATTTTCTCCTCTATTTTCCCCAAGAAATTTCAAAGTCAGAAAATGTACACATCTCTAAGGCAATCAGGCACTGTGACGGGTTACTAACTGCAAGAATAGGATGTGTCGGATACACATAGTAGGGAAAATCAGTGAAGGGCATGTTTCTTTGTAGCCTTGGAAGAAGAAGAATCTATGTAGGCAATAAATGGTAGAACTATCTGTTTCACTTTACTATGTAAGCTTATGGAGACAAGCAGGGTTGGCTTGAGAAGCATTATAAAAGTTGGAGTGTCTTTAAGTTCAGACTTTTCATCTGCCACATAATTATTCTCTGCACAATTGTCCTCCTCCCCTGGTCCATGGCTTACTGTAGTAAGTAGGTTTTATACAGTTGATGATATTTTGACTGATACTATAAATACTGATAAATCAAAAAATGTATTGGACACAGAAGACAGCTCAACAGTTAAGAGAAGATACTGGTCCTTCAGACTACCAGAATTATACTTCCAACACAAGCAGGGTGGCTCACAAACTTCTGAAACCACAGATCTATAGGACCTGCACACACATATACATTACTATGACATAGGAAAGTTCAAGCATATATCAGCAGTTCGATAGCACACCTGTAAGCTCTAGAACAACAACAACAAAAAAGCAAATACACCAAGGAGGAGTAAAAGGCAGAAAATAATCAAACTCAACCAAGTCCAAATCAACCAAATAGAAACAAAAAGAACTATACAAGGAATGAACAAAACCAGGAGCTGGTTCTTTGAAAAAACCAATGATAGATAAACGCTTAGCCAGACTAACCAGAGGGCACAGATAGAGTATTCAAATTAACAAAATCAAAAATGAAAGGGAAAACATAACAACAGAAATTGGGGAAATTCAAAATTGTCATCAGATCCTATTAACAAAGTCAATAATCAACAAAATTGGAAAATCTGGAGGAAATGGACAATTTTCTAGACAGATACCAGGTACCAAAGTTAAATCAGGATCAGGTAAGTCATCTGTTTAGTGGTCCCATAACCACTAAAGAAACCACTAAAGCAGTCATTAAAAGTCTCCCAACCTAATAAAGCCCAGGACCAGATAGATACAGTTCAGAATTCTATCAGATGCTCATAAAAAACCTAATACCAATATTCTTCAAACTATCCTACAAGATAGAAACAGAAGGAACATTACCCAATTCAATCTATGAAGCAACAATTATGCTTATAGCTAAATGACACAAAGACCCAACAAAGAAAGAAAACTTCAGACCAATCACCCTTATTAGCATCAACGAAAAATACTCAATAAAATTTTTGCAAAGGGAATCAAAGAACACATCAAAATAATCTTCCAACATGACCAGTAGGCTTCGCCCCAGGGAGGAAGGCATGGTACAATATGCAGAAATCCATCAACATAATCAACTATATAAACAAATTCAAAGGAAAAAAACACATGATCATCTCAAGAGATGCTGAGAAAGCATTTGACAAAATTCAACATCCTTTCAGGTTAAAAGTCTTGGAAAGATCAGAAATTAAAGGCTCATACCTAAACTTGGTAAAAACAATATACAGCAAAGCAGTAGCCAACATTAAACTTAATGGATAGAATCTTGAAGAAATCCCACTAACATCAGGGACGAGACAAGGCTGCCCATTCTCTCCCTACCTATTCAATATAGTATTTGAAATCCTAGCCAGAACTATTAGACAACAAAAAGAGGTCAAATGGATACAAATCTGAAAGGATGAAGTCAAATATCATAATTTGCAGATGATATGATAGTATATTTAAGTGACCCCAAAAATTCCACCAAAGAACTCCTAAACCTGATAAACAACTTCAGCAAAGTGGTTGGATATAAAATTGACTCAAACAGCAGAACGAGGTTCTGGTGACCCTAGCCACGTTCCCTCCTTAGTCCTTTCGCCTATCCACTGGGGTACCCAACAGACCAACCCCGTCCTGTGCCAGGAAAGCGCTGCCACTGGCACCATGTCCTATCAATACCCAGCACTGACCCGGGAGCAGAAGAAGGAGCTGGCTGACATCGCTCACCGAATTGTGGCTCCAGGCAAGGGCATCCTGGCTGCAGACGAGTCCACTGGAAGCATTGCCAAGCGCCTGCAGTCCATTGGCACCGAGAACACCGAGGAGAACAGGCGCTTCTACCGCCAACTGCTGCTGACTGCCGATGACCATGTGAATCCCTGCACTAGCGGGGTGATCCTTTTCCAGGAGACACTGTACCAGAAGGCAGATGATGGTCATCCCTTCCCCCAAGTTATCAAGTCCAAGGGTGGTGTTTTGGGCATTAAGGTAGATAAGGGTGTAGTGCCCCTGCTGGAACCAATGGCGAGACCACTACTCAAGGGCTGGATGGGCTGTCTGGGCTGTCTGGGCTGTCTGAACGCTGTGCCCAGTATAAGAATGATGGAGCCGACTTTGTCAAGTGGCGCTGTATGCTAAAGATTGGGGAACACACACTCTCATCCCTTGCCATCATGGAAAATGTCAATGTTCTGGCCCGTTACGCCAGCATCTGCCAGCAGAATGGCATTGTACCCATGTGGAGCCTGAAATTCTCCCTGATGGGGACCATGACTTGAAGCGCTGCCAGTATGTTACTGAGAAGGTACCGGCAGCTGTCTACAAGGCTCTGAGTGACCACCATGTCTCTCTGGAAGGCACATTGCTGAAGCCCAACATGGTCACCCCTGGCCATGCTTGCACCCAGAAATTTTCCAATGAGGATATTGCCATGGCAACCGTCGCACAGTGCACCCTGCTGTCCCTGGAGTCACTTTCCTGTCTGGAGGGCAGAGTGAGGAAGAGGCATCCATCAACCTCAACGCTATCAACAAGTGTCCCTTGATGAAGCCCTGGGCCTTGACTTTCTCCTATGGCCGAGCCCTGCAGGCCTCTGCTCTAAAGGCTTGGGGTGGGAAGAAGGAGAACCTGAAGACAGCCCAGGAGCAGTACATGAAGAGAGCCCTGGCCAACAGCCTTGCTTGTCAAAGAAAGTACACCTCAAGTGGCCAGTCTGGAGCCGCAGCCAGTGAAACTCTCTTCATCTCTCACCATGTCTACTAACCAGAGCTGATCTAAGGCTGCTCCATCGACACTCCAGGCCCCTGCCTACCCACTTGCTATTGAAGAGGGGCCTTCAGGCTCCTTCCCATCACTCCTGCTGCCCTCGTGTGTACAGTTTTGTCTGTGAATGCTAACTCTGCCATCCCTTCCAACCCACTGCCAATTAACAGCTATTTAAGGGGGGGACATTGACTCAAACAAATCAGCACTCTTCCTGTACTCAAAGGATAGACAGGCTGAGAAGGAAATTAGAGACATGACGCCCTTTACAATAGTCATAAACAATATAAAATACCTTGGTGTGACAATAACTATGCAAGTGAAAGATTTGTATGACAAAACTTCACGTCTCTGAAGAAAGATATTGAAGAAGTTCTCAAAAGTTGGAAAGATCTCCCATGCTCATAGATTGACAAGATTAATGTAGTAAAAATGGCCATTTTGCCAAAAGCGATCTACAGACTCAATGCAATCCTCATCAAAATTCCAACTCAATTCTTCATAGAACTGGAAAGAGCAATTTGCAAATTCATTTGGAATTACAAAAAAGCCAAGATAGCAAAAACTATTCTCAACAATCAAAGAACTTCAGGCGAATCACAATCCCTAGCATCAAGCTGAATTACAGAACAATCATGATAAGAAACTGTATGGTATTAGTACAGAAACAGGCAGGTAGGTCAATGGAACAAAATTGAAGACCCAGAACTGAACACACACACCTGTGGTCACTTGATCTTTGACAAAGGATCTAAAGCCATCCAGTGGGGGGGGGGAGGCATTTTCAACAAATGGTGCTAGTTCAACTAGAGGTCACCATGTAGAAGAATGCAAATGAACCCATTCTTATCACCTATACAAATTCAAGTCCAAGTAGATCAAGGCTCTCCACATACACTGACACTAATAAAAGAGAAAGTGGTGAAGAGCCTCGAACACATAGGCATAGAGGAAAATTTCCTGAACATAACACCAGTGGCCTATGCTCTAAGATCAAGAATTGACAAATGGGACCTCATAAAACTGTAAAGCTTCTGTAAGGCAAAGAACATTGTCAATAGGACAAAATGGCAACCAACAGATTGGGAAACGATCTTTACTAACCCTACATCTGATAGAAGACTAATATCCAAAATATACAAGGAACTCAAGAAGTTAGACTCCATTATTAAATAACGATTTAAAAATGTGGTATGGAGCAAAACAAAGAATTCTCAACTGAAGAATATAGAATGTCCAAAAAGTACCTAAAGAAATGTTCAACATACTTAGTCATCAGGGAAATGCAAATCAAAACAACCCTGAGATTCCACCTCACGCCAGTCAGAATGGCTAAGATCAAAAACTCAGGTGACAGCAGATGCTGGCGAGAGTGTAGAGAAATAAGAACACTCCTCCATTGTTGGTGGGATTGCAAGCTGGTACAACCACTCTGGAAATTAATCTGGAGGTTCCTCAGAAAATTGGACATGGTATTATCTGATGACCTAGCTACACCACTCTTGGGTATATACCCAAAAGATGCCCCAAAATATAACAAGGACACATGCTCCATCCACTATGTTCATAGCAGCCTTATTTATAAATCCAGAAGATGCAAAGAACCTGAATGTCCTTCAAGAGAGGAATGGATACAGAAAATGTGGTACATTTACATAATGGAGTACTATTCTACCATTAAAAACAATGACTTTATGAAATACTTAAGCAAATGGATGGAACTAGAAAATATCATCCTGTGTGAGGTAACCCAATCACAAAAGAACACACATGGTATGCACTCACTGATAAATGGATATTAGCCCAAAAGTTTGAATTACCCAAGATACAATCCCCAGACCACATGGAGCTTAAGAAGTTTACAGAGCAAAGAGTGGATTCTTCAGTCCTTCTTAGAAGGAAGACAAAATATTCACAGTAGGAAATACAGAAAAAAAGTGTGGAGCAGAGACTAAGGGAAAAGGTCATCCAGAGACAGCCCCACCCAGGGATCCATCCCATATACTTTCACCAAATCCAAACCGTATTGTGGATGTTAAGAAGTGCATAATTTCAGGAGCCTGATATAACTGTCTCCTGAGAGGCTCTTCCAGAGCATGACAAATACAGAGGCACATGCTTGCAGCCATCCATTGAGCAGAGAACTGGGTCCCTAGTGGAGGAGTTAGAGAAAGGACTGAAGTAGCTGAAGGGGTTTGCAACCCCATAAGAAGAACAATATCAACCAACCATACCCCCCAAGAGCTCCCAGAGACTAAATCACCAACCAAAGAATACACATGGAGGGACCATGGCTCCAACCACATATGTAGCAGAGGATGGCCTTGTCAGGCATCAATAAGCGAGTGACCCTTGGCCCTGTGAAGGCTCAATGCCCATGTGTAGGGGAAAGCCAAGGTTGGGAGATGAGAGGGAGTGGATGGGTGAGTGGGGGAACATTCTCATAGACACAGGGCAATGGGGAAGGGATAGGGGGATTTCAGAGGGAAAGTCTCGAAAGAGCTCCACATTTGAAAGGTAAGTAAAGAAAATATCCAATTAAAAAAAAAAGAAAAGCTCAAGGGGAGTGTCCAAAGCCTGACACTATTATTAATGCTATGGTGTGCTTACAGACAGGAGCCTCACATGATTGCCTTCTGAGACACCCAACAAGCAGCTGGTGTAGATGTTAATGCCCAACCAATGGACTGAAGCCAGGAACCCTTGTGGTTGAGTTGGGGAAAAACTGGAAGCAGCTGAGGAAGTAGGACGTGATCCCATAGGAAGATCAGCAGTCTCAACTAATCTGGATTCCCTAGATCGCTCAGACATTACCAACCAGACAACATACACTAGCCAATATGAGCCCCTGATACATAGACAGCAGAGGACTGCTTGGTCTGGCCTCATTTAAAGAAGATAAACCTAACCTTCAACAGACTTCACGCCCCATGGAGTGCAGAGATCTGTCGGAGTCAGATTAGGGGGACATCCTTTTGGAGACAACGGAGGAGGAATGGGATGAGAAACAGACTGAGCAGAGACAAGGAGGAGGATAACAGGATAACACTGGACTTTAAAAAAATAATAATAATAATAATAATAACAATGATAGTAGTTGAAGTAATAATAAATAAAAGCATACTTGCAGTAAGAATATTTTTAAAAGTTAATTTATTGAAAACGTTTTTCATACAATATATTTTACTAGGTTTAGCCCATTCCTCAATTTCTTCCAGATGCCTCCACTTTCCTATACACCACTTGTATTTTCGGTTTATCTGTATATTTAAGAAACCAAAATGAATCATATTTAAAATTGAAACTAAAGTAAATTGGTTGGTTGTTACTCAAGAATATAATAGCATTTCTCTGACCCTGAAATCTTGTCATATCTTAACTAAATAATAAGGTAGAACTGGGTGACTTTTCACAGGTCTTGACATTTGAGCATGTAGCTTTGTTATTTTGTGGTATTTTAAAATATGATTTCAATTCATATAATCAGTTGGCCAAGCTCAAAAAATGATTCCATATGTTGTACATTTAAAGGTCTTTGTTATAGTCTAAGCCTAATATATTTCCAATAGGCCTGTGTGTTTGAAACCTTGGCCCTTGAGTAATGACTCCGTTTGGAGGTTGTTTATTTTTGAAACATGGGACACTGCTGTCTTCCTATATGCCACCACACCTGTATTCCAGTGACACACTCCTGCAAGGTTCACTGAATGTCTTTCTTATTTAGTGGGAAAACCTTGCGACTGTAAGCTGACACAGCATTTTTGTCCCGTAAGTTCTTCATATTATATATTATATCAGAACAAATGGAAAACGTAATGGAAAAATTATTGTGGAAAAGATGACTGGTGAGAATCCTTTACAATGAATGTTCCATATGGTGAAGGCAACAGATGCCTGTTGACCACCTTACATGTGATTATGGCTCAATATTTACATTATTAATATCCTGATTCTGAACTAAAATCTCAAGCTTAGATTTCTGAAAAATACTCCTAAAACTACAAATCATCATTCCACTCTTTTGTGAGTGTGAGTCGAAAGTCACTTCAGGAAAGTAAAATCACTGTACTAATTCAAGAGGGGACAGCAATGGCAAAAGATAATTTGTTTTTATCAGCTATTTAGTTATTAGTATATAAGGATCACATAAATCTTGACACCTACTAGATTTAGCCACCAGACATCTATATCATCAAAGTATTCTTCTAAATCTATTTTTTGCTTTGAAGTACTATCAAAAGCAATATACCACCTGACAAAAATATTAAAAAGATTACTTATAAGGCAATATATTTCATGGCAAATTACTGTTCAAAGTTTCATACTAGGTTAATTTTATAATAAAATTTTCATAATATAAATATTAACTTTTTATATTTACTAATGTTACATTCTTAATTTAATTGAGTGGCTTTTTAAGTTTGTGATGAAATTAAACTACGACATAATATTTGTTATTAAGATGATGAGATCCTGACTTTAGTTCTTCTAACCACCAAAAGTAAAAGAAATTTTGTACATTGTTGCTAAATGTGTTCTTGATAGTAAACTTTCACTTGATAGTAAACTTAAGTGGAGTGAGCCTTAAGTCAAACCAGATTATGATGTTTAATCACACAAGCTTTGCACCATTATTGCACCAGCATATCAAGAAGGCTGGAAGCTTGTATAGATCAAAGAGTTTATATCTTCGTTGGCATTTCTCCTTTGATAACATTCAAAAGACCTTCCTGTAGCAAAGGGAACATCCCACAGGAGTGAAGGCTCTCTGTAGCTACCATGCCAACTACTCTCTGTACAATGAGTTGTCGTCAGCAATGATGTCTAGCTGCCAGTTTATGCAGAAAAACCTTTAGTTTAGGGAGCAGCCGGCATTGCATGGACATTCACATAAGACCCTTTTGGCCACTTAATCAGATGTAACCCAATCCTGCCATAGGAAGCTTATTTGGTGATAAGTGATGGCCAGTTGGAATGCTGTCTTCTGCTTTATTTCATGATTTCAATTAGATCACCTACATATATGTGCATATTTTAGGCATCTCCTAATATAGTAGGCTTCCATGTTACGTATCAAATAGTGCTTCATTTCAACTGTCTTATCTTTTATTCCCTCCCTCATCCCAAGTGATCCTCCCAATCGAGCACCCACATCCATCCACAACTATCTATTCTATCTTTAATCCCTAAGTAGGTCTAACTGCCCCCTCTAGTCTCTTACTTTATAACTAGCTTCTGTGGTTCTATGAAGTGTAACTTGTGTACCATTGACTTCAATGTTAATATCCACATATAAGCAAATGCAAACCCTATTTTTCTTTTTTAGTCTAGGACACCTAACTCAGGATATTGTTTCTTGTTCCATCCATTTATATAGAAATTTTGTGATTTATTTTTTTAACAGGCAAGTAATACTCCATTTTATAAATCTATCACATTTTCTTTATTTTTTCTCCCATTAAAGAACTTGTAGGTTGTTTCCAATTTCTGAATATTATGAACATGCATTCAACAACAATGAAAACGTTTGAAAAATGTGTCTTTATGGTAGGGTGAAGTGACCCTTGTGTATATACACAAGAGAGATGAAGCTGGATTTGAGGTACATCAATTTCCATCTTCCTAAGGAACTGTCAAACTGATTCACGTAGTGACTGGACAATTTTGCAGTCCCATTAGCAATGGGTGAGTGTTCCCATTGCTCCATGTCATTGGAAGTGTGAGCTGTTGCTTGTTGGTTGGATGATCTTAGGCAATCCAATGGGCGTAAGATGAAATCTCAGGGTGACCTGAGGAACAGGGTGTTTGCTGGTGTCTGTGTGTTTGCATATAGATTCCTCGTGTCTTTTTTTTAAATTAAATTCTGGATCATTTGTCTTTTGGTTTACCTACTTGTTAATTTTCTAAAGAGAGAAAGAAAGAGACATGAGTGGATTTGGAAAATTAGAGAAGATTTGGGAAGCTATTAGAAAGTCATGATCAATGGGTTGGGGATTTAGCTCAGTGGTAGAGCGCTTGCCTGGCAAGCGCAAGGCCCTGGGTCCAGTCCCCAGCTCCGAAAAAAAAAGTAAAAGAAAAGAAAATCATGATCAGAATACACTGTATAAAACTGTTCTGAATAAAAATAAATTATAAATTGTACAAAGAAAACACAGCATCCGATAGTGAACTTGGTGAATATGTTTCTAATAAACTGACTTCCAGTGACACTGAAGTGTAGAGCAGAAAGATTGAAGAAGTAGGGAAAAGTTTATGAACTAGAAGGTTGCAATGATGTTCTGTGAGTGTTCTCTAAGAAGCAGTATGAAATGCATGCTCTCCCTGTAAGTGCGCTATGAGCCACTTCTCTAGCAAAGAGGAAATACAAGAATCCTATGATTTATAAAGAGCTGTAGAATTTTTTAGAATTTAAAAAAATATAACACAATGCTTTCTTGCTCTCTCTTTGTTCTTCTCTTTTCTGCTGTCTTCCCCTCTGTCCCTGTCCCTTCTCTCCCCATCTCCTTCCCCTTCCATCCACAGGCCCAGGGCCAGCCTCCTCCCTTCTCCTCTCCTATTCTCCTCTCAATAAACCTCTCTACAAAGAAAAAAAATATATATAACACAATGCTCTTTCTTTCCTGCATTTTTCAGGTTTTCATTTCTGTAAATGGCATAGGTATATAAAATATACAAACTGTTTAGAAGAACTTAATAAAACTAAAGCTGGCAAGGAGATTATGAAAAATATTAGCTAGTATTTCTGAAGCCCTGGGTTTAGTCCTATCTTAACTTTCTCCTCCCCTCTCCCCCCTCTCCCCTCTCCCTCCCTCTCCCTCTCTCCCCCTCCCCTCTCCCCTCCTATCTCCCCCCTCCTCTCCCTCTCTCTCTCTTCTCATCCCCCCCCACACACACAGAGAAAGAGTTTTTAGCTATACTGCTCTCGAGTTGATATTTACTACTGATGATTGGAAGATTGATTCCTGTAATGGGTCATGTGTCTAAACACTGACACTTTAAAACTGGATCTGCATATGAAAAAAATGTGCTAACAATTTATTTGTATTGAAGTGCCAGTTTTTAAAAATTACAACATAGTTGAGTGTTCCGTAAGAGTTTTAGCATTTCATCATGATAAATAAGATCTAGATACATGTAGTGGCTGATGTTGTGACAGATACATTTATTTCTTTTTACTCAGTATTTATTAAAACAAGTGTTATATCAATAGGTATTTATATATCAATAGAATAAATATTATTCCTTTAAAGTATTATGATTTAAGAATTTCTAAAAGAAAAAATCAAAAATTTAAAAAAGGGTTTGAGAGATAGCCCAGCAGTTAAGAGCCCTAGTTGCTCTTCCAAAGGGTGCAGGCTTCATTTACAGAACATACATGGTGGCTAACAGCCATCTTTGACTTCAGTTTAGGGAGACAAATCTTTGAGAACTGGGCAGGCCAATAGTGCACAGACATACAGGCAAGCAAAAAAAGCAAACATATAAAAGAAAAGAAAAGAAATATAATATAATATACAAAATAAATAAAATGAGAACAGACAACTTGAATAAAACAACCAAATTTTTCTCTTTCACTGTATGCAAGATTAAAGAAAGCAAATTCATGAAGTGTTGGGATGACATAATTGTGAACAATTGGTCATAATCACCAAACATGGAACAGAAAATATTGCTGATGCCAAGAAGTGCGTGCTGACAGGAGCCTGATATAGCTGTCGCCTAAAGGGCCCAGCCATAGCATAACATACAGAGGTGAATGCTAGCAGCAAATCATTGAACTGAGAATGGGATCCCCATTGGAGGAGTTAGAGAAAGGATTGAAGGAGCTGAAGGAATTTGAAACCTGTAAGAAAAACAATACCAACCAACCAGAGCTCCCAGGGACTAAACCACTACCCAAAGAGTACACATGAATAGACCCATGGCTCCAACTGCATGTGTCACAGAGGATGGCCTTGTTGTGCACCAGTGGGAGGAGAAGCCCTTGGTTCTGCCAAGGCTTGACCCTCCAGGGTAGGGGAATATCAAGGCTGGGAGGCAGGAAGGGGTGGGTGGTTGGAAGAGGGGAACATCCTCATAGAAGAAGAGGGAGGGTAATGAGATAGGGAGTTTAAGGACAGGAAACAGGGAAAGGGAATAACATTTGAAATGTAAATAAAAAATCCATAAAAAGGAAAATAAAAAAACAAAAAAATATTAATAGGGAAAATACAAGCTTAAAATATCTATATTTCTGTTATACAACATTTCAACATAGTAAATATATTATTGGTTGTTAACTAACAATGGAAATTCATTTTCTCTAAATCTATTAGTGTATTTTTTCCAGGAAATGATTTTCTAAATAAATAGATTTCTTAAAGAAATTATCATAGCATCATGCTCCATTTGAAACTTAAAATACACATATGAATTAATTTTACAAAGCATGATGTTTTGTTCTGAAAATGAAACTACTGCTTCATAGATATAAATCTCCATTGGAGCATTAACACCCAAATGGTAATGTCCCTTGCAATCTATTGCATTATGGTCATAAGTGACACTCTTCAGTATATCATTCTGTGGGTATCTACTGGAGAAGACCATCACATTTTCCCTCAGAATCCAACAGTATGGTGCAGACAATTTCACATTTGATATTAAGACTAAGTAATTCTGCACTGAACCTATCTGACCTGGGCTTTTTAGGTTGGGAGACCTTAATGACTGCTTTATTTCGTTAGGAGTTATGGGGTTGTTTAAATGGTTTATCTTTTCCTGATTTAACTTCTTCAACATTTAACTTGTTCAACATCTTTAGTCATAAGGGAAATGCAAATCAAAACAACCCTGAGATATCACCTCACACCAGTGAGAATGGCTAACATCAAAAATTCAGGTGACAGCAAATGCTGGGGAGGATGTGGAGAAAAAGAACACTCCTCCATTGTTGGTGGGATTGCAGACTGGTACAACCATTCTGGAAATCAGTCTGGAGGTTCCTTAGAAAATTGGACATTGAACTGCCTGAGGATCCAGCTATACCTCTCTTGGGCATATATACAAAAGATTCTCCAACATATATCAAGGACACGTGTTCCACTATGTTCATTGCAGCCTTATTTATAATAACCAGAAGCTGGAAAGAACCCAGATGCCCTTCAACAGAGGAATGGATACAGAAAATGTGGCACATCTACACAATGGAATATACTCAGCTATCAAAAACAATGATGCTATGAAAAAAATAGGCAAATGGAGGGAACTGGAAAATATCATCCTGAGTGAGGTAACCCAATCACACAAAAACACACATGGTATGCACTCATTGATTAGTGGCTATTAGCCCAAATGCTTGAATTACCCTAGATGCACAGAACACATGAAACTCAAGAAGGATGACCAAAATGTGAATACTTCACTCCTTCTTTAAAAGGGGAACAAGAATACCCTTGGCAGGGAATAGAGAGGCAAAGATTAAAACAGACACAGAAGGAACACCCATTCAGAGCCTGCCCCACATGTGGCCCATACATATACAGCCTTCCAGTTAGACAAGATGGATGAAGCAAAGAAGTGCAGGCCGACAGGAATCGCATGTAGATCTCTCCTGAGAGACACAGCCAGAATACAGCAAATACATAGGCGAATGCCAGCAGCAAACCACTGAACTGAGAATGGGACTCCCATTGAAGGAATCCGAGAAAGGACTGGAGGAGCTTGAAGGGGCTTGAGACCCCATATGAACAACAATGCCAACCAACCAGAGCTTCCAGGGACTAAGCCACTACCTAAAGACTATACATGGACTGACCCTGGACTCTGACCTCATAGGTAGCAATGAATAGCCTAGTAAGAGCACCAGTGAAAGGGGAAGCCCTTGGTCCTGCCAAGACTGAACCCCCAGTGAACGTGATTGTTGGGAAGAGGTTGGGAATGGGGGAAGGATGTGGAGGGGAACCCCATATAGAAGGGGGGAGGGGTTAGGAGGATGTTGGCCCGGAAACCAGAAAGGGGAATAACAACCGAAATGTAAATAAGAAATACTCAAGTTAATAATGATAAAAAAAAAAGGACTAAGTAAGGCTTACTAATGTAAGTTACCTGTTCATAATCAGCATCATCAGCTTTTTTTAAATAAGGGAGATAATTGATACCTTGTAGTGAATCCATTAAAGATGGAAAATATTGATGATTTTAGAAAAGCTGTCTACTAACTCTTGAAGACTCCTTGTTCTTCACTCCTACCTTTCTTGTTGGAGACCATTTAATAGAAAATATAAGGAAAGTGGTAAATCACATACTTATACTAATAACCTGTTTTCATGTTTCAAAAGACACAGATATTGAGCACCTTAAACATCATTAGATGGGATTTTTCTCGAGCCCTTTAAGAACTTGGCACAACATTCTACATTTCACATTGCCTCCATGTTTTATTTCGTTTCTCTCACATATAAATTTCCAATCCCAATTCCCTCCCTTCCCCCCCCCAGTCTCACTCACCATTTTTCTCCCCCAGATCCACTCTTCCTCTGTTTCTCTTCAGAAAATAGCAGGCTTTCCAGGGATACAAACTAAATTCAGCATGACAAGTTATAGTAAGACTAAGCAGGTACCCTCAAATCAAGAAGGGATGAGGCAAACAATGTAAGAGGAAAATGGTTTGAAAAGAATGTAAAAAAGTCTGAGGTAGTCCCTTCTCCCTCCACTATGTTCAGAGCAGCCTTATTAATAATAGCCAGAAGCTGGAAATAACCTAGATGTCACTCAACAGAGGAATGGATACAGAAAATGTGGTACATTTCCACAATGGAGTAATACTTAGCTATTAAAAACAATGATTTCATGAAATTTGCAGGCAAATGGGTGGAATGAGAAAATATCACCATGAGTAAGGTAATACAGTCACAAAGAACACACATGATATGTACTCACTGATAAGTGGATATTTGCCCAAAAGCTTAGAATATCCATGATACAACTTACAGACCATATGAAGGTCAAGAAGAAGGAAGACCACAGTGTGGATGCCTCAGTCTTACTTAAAGTGGGGAACAAAATAATCATGGGGTGTAGAGGGTGGGGGTGACTTGGGAGAAAGAGAGGAGAGAGGATAAAAGGGAGCAGGATCAGGTGTGAGAGGAGACAGAAGAGATGTGCAGACGGTCAGGAAATTGACTGGAGTTGTGTATCAATGGGAGATGGAGAAATGGGGTTAGACAAAAGAATACTAAACTATCCAAGTATAACATATATTCAGTGGCCCTAGGTTAGACCCATGAAGGTACCCTGATTGATCTGTAAGCCTCTGTGAGTCATGTGTATTTGATTCTGTGGGCAATGTTCTTGTGTTGTCCTCCACTTCTCTAATTCCTAAAATCCTTCTTCTCCTTCTAAATGATTCCCAAGCTCCACGTAATGTTTGGCTGTCATTGTAGGCATCTGCTCCTATAAGTTGTTAAATGAAACTTCTCTAATAAAAATTATATTAGGTTCTGGTCTATGAATATAGTAAAATATCACTAGGAATCATTATTTTTTTTTACTAGTCCTGCTTTGTTCAAGAGGTCTCTTGCCTATCTTGCCTCTAATTCTTGGTTCTCTAGACTGTGTCAAGTTTAAATTCATTCTCATAGCATAGGGTTCAAGCTAGACAAATTAGTTGTGGCTACTCCCACAAGTTTTACCACTAATTTACCCCTGCACATCTTGCAGACAAAACATTGTAGGTCAAAGATTTTGTTGCTGTGTTAGTGTATCAGTCGCTTCAGGGGAAAACTAGTCTGATTATAGAAGAAGGCTTATTCAGACTCCATATCCCCATTTTTAAGAGTCTTGGCTAAGGTCACTCTCCTAGATTCCAGTGAGTTTATATCACACTAGGCTTCTACTTTAGGCATTACCTAAATGTCCCCCAATTCTTGTCATCTCTAAAGCTCAAACCATATATTGAACCTCACAGATTAATGGGCAACTTTAATTCTCTACTCTCATCAATGGACAGATCATTCAGAAAGAAACTGAACAGAGAAATAATGGTGCTAACAGGCATTATGCAATATATGAAAGATATCTATAATATCTTTCTATATATCTATAGATACCAGATATCTATAAAACATTTGACAGCAACACAAAAGAATACAACTCAGCACTTCAGATAACCTTCTCCAAAATTGACTACATACTTGGTCACAAGGCAAGTCTCAAAAGATGCAAGAAAATGAAAATAACCCCCATTATCTTATCAGACAGCCATTAATTAAAGTTCAATTTCAGCAACAATGAAATAACAGAAAGCCTACAAACTTATAAAAACTGAAAAACTCTCTACTGAATACCACTGTGTCAAGGCATAAATATAGAAATTAAAGACTTCCTAGAATTTAATGAAAATGCATACACAACATACCCAAATTTATGGGGCACACTGAAAGCAGGGCTAAGAGGAAAGTTCATAGCATTGTCTCCATGAAGAAAATAAAGCTATCTGATACTAGCAACTTAATAGCACACTGGAAAAAGCTCTAGAACAAAAGGAAGTAGATGATAGGAAATGATCAAACTAAGGGCTAAAGTCAATAAAATATAAGTAAAGATAAAAAGAAAAAGAAAAATGAAACGAAGAGTTGTGGGGTTTTTTTTTTGAGAAGGTCTACAAATTTATTCAAACTAACTAAAACGCAGAGAAAGAGTATTTAACAAAATCAGAAACATAAAGGAAACATAACACAGACAGTACAGAAACCCAGAGAATCATTAGATCGTACTTTAAAAACATGTAGACTGCAAAATTAGACAATCTAAAGGAAGTTGACAATTTTCTAAGTACACACCACTTACTGAAGTTAAATCAAGACCAAATATACAAGTTAAATAGACCTATAATTCCTAAGGAAATCACTATAAGTCTGCCAACCAAAACAACCCAGGCACAGAATTATAAGAGGGCTTCATAGCCAAGATAGAGGGATGGTTTAACATATGAAAATCTGTCAGTGTAATCACCATAAACAAACAATATGAAAAATAAAAACTACAGGATCATCTCATTAGATGCTAAAGAAAAACCCTTTGACAAAATCCAACACCCCTTCATGATGAAAGTCTTGGAGACATCAGGGATATAAAGTACATACCCCAACATAGTAATGGCAATTTACAGCAAGCAGATAGACAACATCAAATTAAATAGAAACTCAAAACAATTCCACTTAAATCAGGGACAAAACCAGGCTGTCTACTGTCTCCTTATCTATGCAATACAGTACTTAAAGTTCTAGTTAGAGAAATAAGAAAATTAAGGAGATCAGGAGGTTGCAAATTGAAAGAGAAGTTAAAGTATCATTATTTGTTGGTGATATGATTGTATACATAAGAGACCACAAAACTCTACTAGGAAACTACTACAATTGATAAATATCTGGATACAAGATTAACTCATTAAATTCAGTAGCTTTTCTATATTCAAATGGTAAAAAGAAAATGATATCAGAGAAACAACACCACCTCAAAATAGCCACAAATAATATAAAATATCTTGGAGTAACCCTAACAAAAAAGTGTAAACCTGTATTAAAAATAACTTTTAGGCTTTGAAAGAAGAACCTGAAGAAGCTATCAGAATATGGAAAGGTCTGTCATGTTCATTAACGGGTAGGATTAATGTAGGAAAAATGGTCATTTTACCAAAAGCAAACTACAGATTCAGTGAAATCTTCATCAAAATTCCAATACAATTGTTTATAATACTCAACTTTACATGGAAAAACAAAAACCACTGTGTAGTTATACAAATCCTGTAAAATAAAAGAACTTCTGGAGGTAATATCATCCATGACTCCAAATTTTACTACTGAACTAGAGTAATACAAGCATAGGCAGAATGATCAATGGAATTCAACTGAAGACTCAGAAATTATTTTATATACCTATGAACATCTGGTTGATGATGATGATGATGATGATGATGATTATTATTATTATTTTATTTATTATTTTTACATCCCTCACACTTCCACCCTCACAGTCACCTCCTCCCAGAATCCTTGCCCCCATACTCCCTTCCCTTCTCCTCAGAGATAGTGGGGGACCCCTGGATATCCCTTCATCCTGGCACATTAATTCTCTATGAGGCTAGACCCATCCTATCTCACTGAGGCAGACAAGGCAGTCAAGTTACAACAATATATACCACTAATAGGTAACAACTTTTGGGATAGCCCCCAATGCAGTTGTTCAGAACCCACGTGAAGACCAAGCTTCACACCTGCTACATATGTGCAGAAAGACCTTGGTCAAACCTGTGAATGTTCTTTAGTGGGTGGTTCATTCTTTTGAGAGTCCCAAGGATCCAAGTTAGCTGTTTCTGTCGAGTTTCCTGTGAAGTTCCTATCCCCTTAGAGGCCACAATTCTTCCTCCTGTTCCTCTTTAAGAGTCCCCAAGTTCCATTTTCTATTTGGCTGTGGGTCTCTACATCTCTATTACTCAACTGCTGGGTGGAGCCTCTCAGAGGACAGCCATGCTAGACAATACAAATATACACATACATCGATTGGCAAAAGGAAAGCAATCCAACAAATAGTGCTGGTCTAATTGGTTGTCAGGAGAATGTGAACAGATCCAGACCTATCACCCCACACACAACTGAATGCCAAGTGGACCAAAAACCTCAACATAAACCAATATAGTGAACCCGATAGCAAATAAAGTGGTGAAAAACTTTGAATGTGTTGGTACAGGAGATAACTTCCTGTACAGAATACCCATAGTACAGGAACTAAGATCAACAACTATTAAATGGAACTTCAGGAAACTGGCAAGTTTCTTTACAGCAAAGGACACCATCAAAATGACAAAAATCAACATCCTACAGAATGAGAAAAGATCTTCACCAACCCTACACCAGACAGAAACTTAATTAAAACACACACACACACACACACACACACACACACACACATGAAGAACTCAAAAAATAAGACTCAACAAAACAAATAATCTAATTTAAAATAGAATATAGACCTAAACAGAAAATTATTATCAGAGGAGTCTAAAATGGCTGAGAAGCACTTAAATGTTCAACTTCCTTAGCCATCTGGGAAATGCATTTCAAAACAACTCTGATATTTCATCTTATACCTGTCAGAATGTCTAACATCAAAAACACAACTGACAGGCCATGCTGCCTAGAATATGGAGCAAGGGGAGCACTCCTCCAATGCTAATGGGAGAACAAATTTGTACAGCCACTTTAGAAATCAATATGGTGGCTCCTCAGAAAATTGAGAATTGATCTACCTCAAGTCCCAGCTATACCACTCCTGGGCATACACCCACAGAATGTTCCATCCTACCACAAGAACGCTTGCTCAACTATGTTCACAGCAACTTTATCCCAAATAGCCAGAGGCTAGAAACAACCTAAATGCCACTCAGATGAAGAATGGATAAAGAAAATATGGTACATAAAAACAATGGAGTATTATGCAGCTGTTGTTTGTCTTTTGTTTGTAAGAAGGAGACATAATCATAAGGGAAATGCAAATCAAAACAACCCTGAGATTTCACCTCACACCAGTGAGAAGGGCTAAGATCAAAAACTCAGGTGACAGCAAATGCTGGCGAGGATGCAGAGAAAGAGGAACACTCCTCCATTGTTGGTGGGATTGCAGACTGGTACAACCATTCTGGAAATCAGTCTGGAGGTTCCTCAGAAAATTGGACATTGAACTTCCTGTGGACCCCGCTATACCTCTCTTGGGCATATACCCAAAAGATGCCCCAACATATAAAAAAGACACGTGCTCCACTATGTTCAGCATCCTTATTTATAATAGCCAGAAACTGGAAAGAACCCAGATGCCCTTCAACAGAGGAATGGATACAGAAAATGTGGTACATCTACAAAATGGATTATTACGCAGCTATCAAAAACAATGACTTGATGAAATTCATAGGCAAATGGATGGAACTGGAAAATATCATCCTGAGTGAGGTAACCCAATCGGAGAAAAAAACACATGGTATGCACTCATTGATAAGTGGCTATTAGCCCAAATGCTTGAATTACCCTAGATGCACAGAACACATGAAACTCAAGATGGATGATCAAAATGTGAATGCTTCACTCCTTCTTTAAAAGGGGAACAAGAATACCCTTGGCAGGGAATAGAGAGGCAAAGATTAAAACAGAGGCAGAAGAAACACCCATTCAGAGCCTGCCCCACATGTGGCCCATACATATACAGGCATCCAATTAGACAAGATGGATGAAGCAAAGAAATGCAGGCTGACAGGAGCCGGATGTAGATCTCTCCTGAGAGACACAGCCAGAATACAGCAAATACATAGGCGAATGCCAGCAGCAAACCACTGAACTGAGAACGGGACTCCCGTTGAAGGAATCAGAGAAAGGACTGGAAGAGCTCGAAGGGGCTCGAGACTCAATATGAACAACAATGCCAAGCAACCAGAGCTTCCAGGGACTAAGCCACTACCCAAAGACTATACATGGACTGACCCTGGACTCTAACCTCATAGGTAGCAATGAATAGCCTAGTAAGAGCACCAGTGGAAGGGGAAGAAGGCCTTGGTCCTGCTAAGACTGAACCCCCAGTGAACGTGATTGTTGGGGGGAGGGCAGTAATGGGGGGAGGATGGAGATGTTATAGATGGGGAAGGGGAGGGGTTAGGGGGATGTTGGCCCGGAAACCGGGAAAGGGAATAACATTCGAAATGTAAATAAGAAATACTCAAGTTAATAAAGAAAAAAGGAAGAAAAAAAAAAGGAGACATAAAGAAATTTTCAGCCAAATGGATGTAACTAGAAAACAAAATCATCCTGAGTGAGGTAGCCCATACTCATAAAGATAAACATGGTAAATACTTATTTCTAAGTGGATATTATCTGCATAGTAAAGAATTATCATGCTACAATCCACAGATCCAGAGTGGCCAAGTAACAAGTGGTTGAGAGTGAATGAGTCTCCTTAGGAAGGATTCTACTGTGTAGATTTCATGGGTGGAATTGGGATGGGTGGGGATATGTAAATGTTTCTTTTATTTATTTCCTCAGGTGAAGTGATTAGATGAAAGCTATGCCCAAGCTTTAGTGCTCTTGGCCTGAGCTCAGAGCATTTCTATATAACTATCTCTATGCCTTGGCCTAGAAACTTCTAGACTCTATATAATCTAATCTGCTGCAAGCCCAAACCATGCTTCCAGCCTCCTCCTGCTGATCCAGGCCTCGAATGTCTCAGCCTCTGAGACTTGCTTGGAACAACCTCACTGTCTCTGCTCTTTCTGAACTCTGGCTGGCTGAATGCATTAGCTTTTTTATGTTGTTCATGGAAGCCTTTGAGAGTCCATTTTTACATAAATGACTAATGTCTGAAATAAAATCAAACTCATTAATATACAGGAAATTATAGTTACTATAAATTTAAGAAATGTTAACCAAATTACTAAGATCTTCCAGTAACACACCACAAACTTATTAGAATATCATAAACATCATGCAGCATAAAATATGTTATTGTAACACAACATTAGAGAATTATATGAAGACACCAGCAATGGTGTTGAGAGGTTTTTGCTATGAAAACTTTATTTTACTAATGAGCGAAACTAAATACTTTATGTTAAAGAATTTATTGTCAAACACACTAATTTATTCCAAATCAGAAAAGAATTCAAATGCCTCTGTGTTAAGATAAATAATCTTTTTGCATTTTGAATATCATATCCTAAAAACTTCATTAGCAGATTCACCCACTAAAAAGGTAATCAAAATACAATAGAAAAGCAAATAAAACAGCAAACTATACCTAAGTATGCCGCGGTGGGTGGTGTACATCGATGCTAACATACAGATGAAGGCAGGTACAGGATAGAAAGAGGCCTGTCATTAGATGAGAAGGAAGGATGGGCAGAGAAAAGTTTTAGAGAGGGAGAGAGGGAAAAAGCAACTGAGAGAACATGGCGGCAGATATTAAGATTCCTCTCTGTGGGGTTGGGGATTTAGCTCAGTGCTAGAGCGCTTGCCTAGGAAGCACAAGGCCCTGGGTTCGATCCCCAGCTCCGAAAAAAAAGAACCAAAAAAAAAAAAAAAAGACTCCTCTCTGCACATAGTTACAGGTTGCTATGACTAGTTTTAAGGGATGGGTGTGTACAGGATTTTGTGTTGTCTAGATGGGCAAATTATATCTTATCAATTGGATCAGAAAAAATTAAAAAAAAATTACAACAGGGCTAGGGGTTAGTGTGTAGGGAACAGCTTTGAAATCTGGATTTTTTTTTTTTTTTATGGAAAGTTCCATCCACATGTTAAGCACGGTTTCACTTTCCAGAATACTGACATGGGAGAGCTTAGGGATTCGATTCATCCTTTAATCCAGAAAAACTCAAACTTTGTTGAAGTACTCTTTTTTCTAAGCTCCCCTGTTTCTGTCTTACACTGGTAGCCCTTTGATAAATTGACACTGAGCTGTCTCCTTCTCTAGGCATCTTCTTTGTTACTTTCTGGAAAACTAGGATCCCACATGGCATTCAGCAACACCTGTTCCCCACCTTCATGCTTCACTGTCAGGAGTTTCCAGATATGTCTCGGAGCTGCAGGGTCACAATGATGAACTCTGTTTCAAAACAAAGCCCAAGAAGACTTTCAACCAATGCTTCCGACTCAAACTCTGAAGAATGGGGATTACAGATATATATAATAGATCAGGGTTGTACTAATTCTAATAAGAGGGAAAATTTTTTAACTTATTTTCAAGTACAAATATCAGAGTGTCTTCTGCAAGAAGAAGGAAAAATGTTTTCAAAATATTTAAACATTGGAAGAGTATTTCCATCTGTGTTTAAAAGATAAAAGATAAGTCATGAATAAGATAGGATTTTGCTTTTTTATGACTCATATTATACTGGACAGCTACAGAGATTCAGCCTATAAAGAAAATATAACTATACTAACAAATTGTGATCGGTGTTAAGAAAAGAATTAAACAAACAGAAGGACGAACGAGACTTAAAAGAGTATGTTAAGGTTTAAGTGATACAGGGGGATCCTCTAAGAGGAATATTTTAAAGGGAGACTTCAATCACAAAAGAAAATCAGACATGTAGAGTCTTGAAAGAGACAGAGAAGAAACAAGGACAAATCCACAAGTGATTCAGGATTGGGTTCTCGGGTCTTTGATGCTGATACGCTTAGAAAAACTGCTGAGTGTAGAAAAATGGAGTTCCATAAAAAGCAAAGCAATCTCCAAGGTTGAGCAGGGCTGTACTAGGTAAGTACTCAGATGGGGAAACACTCAACAAAAGTCTCATTGCATCACCTGTTTATATTTGGATCAAGTGGCTTTTAATTGGGTGTAACGAGAAACTGATGGAAGTTAAAAATGGGTCTGGCAAGAAAGATGGTTTGGAGGGAGAGAGATGATTCAGACTAAATTTCAAAACAGACTTTCCATCCCTTTATGGAAAATTGAATTTTAGTAAAGAAAAAGGGTGGAGAAAAATTAAAGATTATTATAGTTCAGAGAGGAAGTAAGGCTGCCACAGTAAGAATTTATATTGATGCGTTCTGATAGGAGACATGATTGGCTGACTACTGTATTATGTTGAGTGTGAAGAAACAACTTGTGATAGGATTATTGTAACCTGAGAAATTGTAAATGGTACATTCCTGGAGTTGAAAGATTCTCTGAAAGCAAGGTATGTTGAGGGGGAAAAAATGCAATTTCAAAACCTAGGATGTGTGTACTAACTTTGAACGTGATATCAGATAGTCAAGTGAAAATTGGGAATAAGCAATTTGATTTTAAAAGACAAACTCAAACAAAGCCTAGGGAGGGAAATGTGGAGGCTATATTGCCCCTGCTGGAGTCTCCAATCTAATAGTGCCTGAATGATCACACACAGTCGACTCATCTGTGCTGAGTAAATAAATTAATGAAGCATTTATTTCTCCTATTATTTATGTTTACTGCTCAAGCAGTCTTTTAATTAACTCATTCATTATTAATTTTCTTTCAATATTGCTCCATGTGAGAGATAATGATAAAATAAACAGCATATCTGAACATTTCACTTACTAAAATCTCCTTAAATTGAAGTGTTTTATGTGAATTTTAATATTTATATACTACAAAACATTTTCTAGAATAATGAAAAATTTGAGATTATGATACTAAGTATGATTAGTATAACTGCTTACTAAAATACACTGTGTCTATGATGAGCATGTGCATATATTTTCTATTTATTCATTCTGTCATTTATCTTTGGCAAATATTTCTTGAGTCGCTATCCTACTTCTCAGACCTACAATTTCTGACTAAGTCTGTCTTCTAGTCCATTGTTAGAGCTTAGTTATACTACAGAAATGGCAGCAAGCATGCTGGAATCAAGATAATAGCAAATTTTAAAAAAAAAAGATAATAGCAAATTTAATGGAAATACCCTCATCGTATTTTAACACCTTCATGGGAAAGTTAAATAGTTGGTAGTATTTCCAATAAAATTTAGAACACAACGTTAGAAGGTCATTTGGGGAAGAAAACCTGCAAACACATGATTGACATGTAAAAAAAATCATACTAATATATTAAAGCTAAATAGGAATATTTAACAGAAGAATTGAAGAGAATGGAGTGGAAAAAAGAAAAAGATTATCTTTTCTAATTTATCCTCCTGAACTGAGTCAAGTTCACTCAGTGTAATAAAAAATAACTTCAAAATATAGAATGTGAACTAAGTATGATAGTACCACCCCTGTATTCTAAGCATGAAACAGGAAGGTTCCACAGAACAATTCAGTTTAGGATGTATACAAACCCACGACAGTTTGGACTTCCTGGAAATATACTACCTATGATAGAAACAAACAAATAACAATAAAACAAAAAGCCAACACATGAGTCCAACTTTACAACGTGAAGAAAGATGATATCACTACTCTAGAGAGGACAAGAGTAAGATTTGGGAAGCCAGAGATTGGGAATCTCCAATTGGAATGTCAAGTAGAATTTACAGCTTTGGAGAATAATGCAATTTAAGAAGAAGTACTGACTCTAGAACAAAGAGACTACAACATTTTCAGACTAAGGAAAAATTAGATGGAGAGAGAATAGTATGTGTGAGAAACACGGAATTGGATGGCATCCCATGAACACACAAAGAGTGCTCTGAATGCAGACAAATAATAAATTAAAAACTTAATCTGAGCCCCACATTTGGCCCATAAATATACAGCCACCCAATTAGACAAGATGGATGAAGCAAAGAAGTGCAGGCCAACAGGAACCGGATGTAGATCTCTCCTGAGAGACACAGCCAGAATACAGCAAATACATAGGCGAATGCCAGCAGCAAACCACTGAATTGAGAATAGGACCCCCGTTGAAGGAATCAGAGAAAGAACTGGAAGAGCTTAAAGGGGCTCGAGACCCCATATGAACAACAATGCCAACCAACCAGAGCGTCCAGGGACTAAGCCACTACCCAAAGAATATACATGGACTGACCCTGGGCTCCAACCTCATAGGTAGCAATGAATGGCCTAGTAAGAGCATCAGTGGAAGGGGAAGCCCTTGGTCCTGCTAAGACTGAACCCCTAGTGAACGTGATTGTTGGGGGGAGGGCAGTAATGGGGGGAGGATGGGGAGAGGAACACACATATAGAAGGGGAGTGGGAGGGGTTGGGGGATGTTGGCCCGGAAACTGGGAAAGGAAACAACAATCGAAATGTAAATAAGAAATACTCAAGTTAATAAAGAAAAAAATGTATTTATATTAAAAAAAAACTTAATCTGAGACTTGATGAAATTAACTTAGGTGAAGAAAACACATGAGTCATGTTCATATTTTTTTCTAGAATGCTGCATAGAATTTGGAAAAATGTACTTCAAGGGAAAGTCTTTAAGAAATGGTAATTAAGTGCTTTCAAAGTCTCAGCACAGCAACAAGAGATTAAGAAAGGCAGAGAGCTCTAGTCTATGGGAAGTAAAGCAATACAATTCCCTAAGTCACTCTAGTCACAGGTTAAGCAATTAACTTGTGGGTCCCCAACCCTTTCACAGGGGTCATCTAAGACTTTAGGAAATCACAGATACTTAGATTATAACTCATAACACTTGGAAAATTACAGTTATAAATTAGCACCAGAAATAATTTTATGGTTGGGTGCTCAGCAAAACCTGAGAGACTGTATTAAAGGGTTCCTGCACTGGGAAGGTTGAAAACCGCTACTCTAGAAAGACTTTAACCATCTCTTTTGGAAGAATCCCTTAAAAGGCATTGAGACCAAGATGTTGCAATGGAAAAGTCTGCATCATACTCTAGAAGAATAGATGAAATGTTTAATATAAGTGTGAGTTTCTGCTTGTTTGGCATGCCAAGTTTAAAGAGGAAATAGATTCTTTTGTGTTAGATCTACGGCAGGCACCCCTGTATAACTGGAGAAAATAATGTTGTTAGTAAAGTATTTGTGCAGGATTTATTTTAAGAATAATAAATATACATGGTTGTGTTGTAGACTACTTTAATACAGCAAGTTACCGAAACTAAGAAGATTTTATGCACAATTAGTAAGTGGATATGTCCTGTCACCTAGGCTTGTAATTTTGAAAGTGGTGGAACAACTAAAGATCTCTTTTCATCTTGAATGATTCTGCAGCTGAGGGCTCCATAAACACAGGTATTATAAAGTCATGTTTACTAAGTATAATACTTTCTATAATTTGGAAGAGTAGAATATTTGGATCTATAAGTAACAGAAATGCCAATGTGTTATTTCGTCACCAGAGAAAATGATGCCATGGAAATTATTTCGAGAACACTGGTTTAGTATACATTTTTATTGATTCCATTAGTATAATACAGACAAAAATTGGTCTGCTTAGCTATACATAAAATCTATCTAGACTTTGAGTGCTGGAGTAATGTATTTTAGGAAAATACAATTGACCATTTATAAGTAATGGTTTGTCATTTATTATTTTATGTCCTATCATAAAAAATGGGCTTTAAGAGAGTGACAGATACTTAGAGTGAATGGAGAGAGCTCTTCCAAGCCAAATTTATGGCAAACATTTTTTATGTTCCCAAGAAGGAAAACAATATCTTCAAGGATGATCACTTGGATGTAAATTTAGACAATATCGATTATACTGTGCTCTACTCAAAGTAACTACTCCTTTTGCTGATGACAAAGGGAAGTAGAATGGTCTGTTTATTTTCCTTTGAAATTCAGGCAGCACACAGTCAAGTTTAAACTTAGCAAGCTAAAAATAAAATAATGGGAAAAGGTGTTGTCAGCTAACTCAATAAAAATAGAAATGTTTTCATTACTTCAAAAATAATGAAAATATATTTGAGTAAAGAACACACCAGCACTGTTTCTAACACTAATTTGAAAATAGATTATGGAATGATAATGTATGGAGACAGGAAAACCTAGGAGCAAAACTGGGTTTCCAGAATTCTTCAGTATGAGATGAGGTATATGGACTTTAGAAGCTCAGTCCATGCCTCATTAACATGCACTATTAATCATACACACATACACCAGAGAACTTTGCATTACAGATAGCACAAAAATATCATAATATATGGATGTACACATATATTACAGTATGTATACATATATACATAATGCAGTATTCTTTCTGTATACAAGTGTTTGTAAGTATCTTTCAGATAGTTTTGTCTCAATGA
This sequence comes from Rattus rattus, assembly GCF_011064425.1. Classification (NCBI taxonomy): domain Eukaryota; kingdom Metazoa; phylum Chordata; class Mammalia; order Rodentia; family Muridae; genus Rattus; species Rattus rattus. The sequence continues at coordinate 108,763,312 of NC_046156.1, forward strand.
AGAATATCAGCATATGGAAAATTAATGATTAACAAATTTTAACATTAGTAAATTTTAAAAAGTTGAATCTTCTAATATATGCTAATATTGTGATTTAATCAATTGTGGTATATTATAAACTTTCTAAAGTAACCTTCCATTATGACTATAATGTGAATTCTATCTAATAATTTCTTTGGAATTTTTATGTCAAATAATCTCTAAATAACAATTGGGAAAAAATAAGCTCTATTACTTGTTCTGTAGTTCAGTGCTTTTGAACGTTAACATGTTTCTTTTAAGAATAATGAGGTTAATCTTTTCATCATTCAATCTGATGGAAATTGAATGACATAAAAAATTAAAGCTAATGATTAATTAGCACTTTGGTTAAAATAGTCAATTTAACCAAATTTCAATGCCAAATTTTTTAAAATGAGAGCTCATACGTTTTAAAAATCAAATCAATTGAAAAATATCATTCCTGAATTATCACAGCTGCAAAATGTCTATTATGATCAAAACTAAACATTTGAAGATTAAATGGAACACTTATTCAATTACTTGACAATTAAGACCAATATAGCAACATTTTTTTCATGTTCATTCTGCAAAATAGAAATATGTGAAAGCAATGATGAATGGAAGAAATTGACACATAAACACAACAGATAGAAATGATTTTGCAACTTACAGTCACTGTTATTAGGAAAATGCAGACAGGTTACTTGAATTTGAGGCCACCCTGGACAATATTATGAAATTGTTTCTCAAAAATAAAAGTAAGAGTCTAGTTCAACGGCAAATATTCTAGCATGTGCCAGAGCCTGGGTTTGATCTCTGGTACACTAGACAACTTCCAAACCCACCATAGGAAGTTAATATTTATGGTTTCAAATAGTATTAGGAAGTGTTGTGGTTTACAACAAGTCTGTTGTTGTAAAAATATAAAAAATAAGGAAGTTAAAAATTTTAGTTAGAACTCTACACTGAAGTAAATTCATGGATATATTAACATATTTTCTTGTGTTTTATTTTAACATATTTTCAAGAAAGCATTTTGAGTTAGTCATTCAATGTGTTGTGCATCATTCATTAAAGAAATAAATTTATTAACAGCTTAACCCTTAGCAAGATGCTTGACAACATTCATACAACGTGCTCCCTCTGTTTGAAAGATTGAAGATCCACATGTAGAAGCTTCATGTGGTAATTCAGGCTTTATGACCCTGAGCCACCATCAACCACAGCTTGTACCACTACCATGCCACAGTGGCCAAGCCATATTTTAGTCTCTGAAAGGGCTGTTCCATCTCATACGTTTGCAGTTCAAGTTGCCTGTCTATAGATGCTGGATACGATTTCCAGTCTCACCTGACAGACTTTTCCATTCACTACAAGTTGCCAGGCAATATGCCTATATTCACCTGCCTCGTTTTCTTAACACTATTTAGGAGAGCTTATTTTTACTACAAACCAAATATGATAATAATGAGATGCAATTTTTAAATCCCTTTGCCATTTGAACAAATATGTTTCCCTTTTATGAAGATAAAAAAATAAGGAAAAATTTTGCTAGGCACTCCTCTGGGACAGCTTTTGCTTTCACAAAAAAATAAAATAAACAACAGATGTGAATGGTTTTTACTTTTTTTTTTCTGCTTTTAACAGTAGCTGGGAAAATATTGCATTGAAAGTTGAATAAAGTGAAGGAAACGTCAATCACATTAAAGAGATGGGAAGTGAAAATTACATATATATCTCACTGCCTAAGAGAAGGATTAAAACTTTCATGAAAGTGTACAAGAAGTTGGTACACATGGCAAGAAAATTTGCCTTGTCTGCATTGGTTATACAATGCCTGTTAAAATTTGATGTATCATATGTAATGATTATCTCCGGGTAGTAGCTGTTCAGAAATTGGAACTTAGAAAAAATGTAGGTAGGTGGACTAGAGAAATGGCTCTGCACTTATGACCACCTGCTCTTCTTCCAAGGATGTGAATGGGATTCCTAGTACCCATGACAGCTGCTTCCCGAATGCTTATAAATGCAACTCAGGGTCATATGACATACGAGGAATATGTAAATACATATAAACATGCATACATACAATAATAATAAATCATATAATAAATATAAAATATAAAGAAAAATATATAGTTGAGAACACTAGGGTAGAGGGTGTCCTTTTCTAGAGCAAAGACTGAAGTACTAAGAAAGTATCAGCAGAAACTGATACTGAATGGATGAATAGGGGAAAGGGGCTGTCTTAAGAGTTTTTATTGCTGCAGTTAAACACCATGAACAAAAAGCAAAGCAACTTGAGGAATAATGTGTTTATTTACTTTACACTTTCATATCATTGTTCATCTTTGAAAGGAAAGGAATTCAAATAGGTTGAGCATCTGGGCACAGGAGCTCATGTAAAAGCCACGCAGGCTTATTACTTATTAACTTGCCCCTAATGGCTTTCTCAGTCCGCTTTCTTTTAGAACCCAGAACCACCAGTTGAGTGATGGCCTCAACCACCACGAGTTGGCCCCTTCCCCATCAGTCACTAATTTAAGAAACTGCTGTAGAATCTTGTCTTCAACCTGATCTTATGGAAGCATTTTCTTAATTGAGATTCCCTCCTCTAGCTACAACTTCTGTGAAGTAAACAAACCACTATCCAGCACCGTTGACCCTCGTTAATTTGAAAGACTAATGCATCAGGCCCAACTACAACCTTTCATTTCTCATTCATTCTCAAGATCTCACATTACGAATATAAACAACTTTTAAAATCCCAGTCTTCACAAATTCACAGTAAAAGTTCAGTCTCTTTATTTAATTATCTTTTAACATGACTCCAGTCAGTTCTGAATAGCGATTCTCTTTTTAAAATGCAGTCCTTTAAACTCAATGTCTCTCAATTGTGGGCTTCAGAAAAATCAAAAGTAAATAATTTCTGATTTCAAGAGTTTGAAACCGAGGTACAGTCAACCAAGCAAAGCAAAACTAAACTACAACAGTATAAATAACTAAATGTTCAGTGTCTGGAATTCACTCATAATCTTCTGCAAGGAGCGTGAATCGCTTCTCTGGCTCTCAGCTCTGTAACACACAGCTTGTCTTCTTGGCTCCAGCTGGTTCCACCCCACTGCTGTTGCTGTTCTTGGTCGTCATCCCATGTTACTGGCATCTCCAAAACTGCTGACGTCTTCTGCTTCTACTGGTTACTGTACCAGTAGACTTCACCAATAACCCTTCACAGGCTCTCTTCATAGCTCTAAGCCTCATCTTCTCTGCATGATGCTTACGTCTTGGGACCTTAATAAACTGAGTCTGTACCTTCTCCAGTGGCCTCCCCTGGCCAGTCACAGTGCCAAACCTGGTTATTCTTCATGACCTCTTCATCCCTTTAAAACCAGGACCACTGGTGGCTTTTACAATACCAAGTTTGGCTGCCTGTAAGAGGTACATTGTTCTACTCTGTACCACAGCATATGTGGACTCTCAGGGAAACACTTCCCAGATTTTACCTCAATAATGCTGGTCTCTTTTAATCACTCTTGATTTCTCAGTTCCAGGCAATCAGCATAGTGCATCCCCATAAAACAAAAGTTTCATTTTAATAGTTTTGATATCTTGTTCCCCACAGCTGCTTGCTCAGTCTGAGCTGACCAGAACCACGGAATCCTAATATAAAATAACAAATGTCTCCACTAGTCTTTAACCTTTCTCCTGATACTTTAGAAGAAGCCTCCATCTTCCACATTGCCTTCTACAGTCTTATCTTCAAAACTCCTACTTAACCGCTCAGCAGCCATTGAACAGGTGTCTTATTTTGGACAATGTTCCAAGGCTTTCTACAATTCTCCCCAAAACAACATATTCCGTTCTGTGACTTTCATACCCCACTTCTCATACCAATTTGTCTCAGCTAGGGTTTCTAGGGCTACAGTAAAGCTCTATGTCCAAAAGCAAGTTGGGAAAGAAGGAGTTTATTCAGCTAACAGTTCCGTATCATTGTTCATCACTGAAAGAAGTCAGAACCAGAACTGAAACAGGGCAAAAACCTGGAAGCAGGAACTGACGCAGAGCCCATTTAGCAAGCTCCTTACTGGCTTGCTCCTAAGAGCTTGTTCAGCCTGCCTTCTTATAGATCTCAGGGCCATCAACCCACAATGACATGGGACCTCCCACATCAGTCACTAATTAAGAAAATGCTTTATAGGATTGCAAGTAACCGGATCTTTTTTATTATTATTATTTGAAATCTAACTTTATTCTGGTTCTAAACGAAAAGAATGGGAATGACAGTAACAAAAAAGATTCCACCATTGAATATTGTGATGCGACTGCAGCAGTCTTATCTTTGAAGTTCAGGAAGGAAACAACTTTGTTCCAAACAGCTAAATATGAAAGTCCAAGAAAAATGAAGGTGTGTTTAACTGCCACATTCACTCTGAAGCCCATCCATCTTCTTCAGCATCCCAACGAAGTATGCGATCTGCTTAACTGAATAAGGTGGCTCACGTGTTGCACCGCTGACATCACAGGACAGTTGCCTATAAAACTAGACTTCTGATGCAGGGCTCCAGCTTTACTTTCTCACAGGTCATCATCCTCATCTGGGAGAGCAGTCCTCTGAGTAACGTCTAAATCGTGCTTGTACTGTGCTGCCAAAGGTGGGTCCATGACCTACTCAGGTGAAGCAAGAGCAAGCATGGCAACGAACTCCAAGTTAGGATCTCCAATGAGCTTTCTGGAAAGCCAGAGGAAAGGTTTTTGAAGTTGTAGTTACTTTTGGCAGAATGTCATAGTACTCTGAATGTTTTTCTTTCAGTGGAAGACAAAAGATTTTGCCTTCACTTTCTTTTCTTTTTTTTAACAGAATTATTTTTTTAATTCGTTGTTAGATAAATTTCTTTACTTACATTCCAAATGCTATTCCCCTTCCTGGTTTCTTGTCCAATAAGCCCCCATCCCCTCCCCTCACCCGCCATATACGAGTATTCCCCCATACATCCCCCTTACTGCCCCCATATTCCCCTATACTGGGGATCCAATCTTGGCAGGACCAAGGACTTCTCCTTCCCCTGGGGGCCCCAACAAGGCTCTTCTCTGCTACATATGTAGTTGGAGCCCTGGGTCAGTCCATGTATAGTGTTTCAGTAGTGGTTTAGTCCCTGGAAGTTCTGGTTGGTTGGCATTGTTGTACATATGGGGTCTCGAGCTCCTTAAAGATCTTAAAGTTCTTTCTCTGATTCCTTCAACGGGGGTACTGTTCTCAGTTCAGTGGTTTGCTGCTAGCATTGGCCTCTGTATTGGACATGCTCTGGCTGTGTCTCTAAGAGAGATCTATATCTGGTCCTTTCAGCATGCATTTTTTTATTAATTTCAGTATTTCTTATTTACATTTGAGTGTTATTCCCTTTCCCCGGTTTCCGAGCAAACATATAATCCCTCTCCCCCCTATTTATGGGTGTTTCCTCCTATCCTCCCCCATTGCTGCCCTCCCCCAACAATCTAGTTCACTGGGGGTTCAGTCTTGAGGACCCAGGGCTTCCCCCTTCCACTGGTGCTCTTCTAGGATATTCATTGCTACCTATGAGGTCAGAGTCCAGGGTCAGTCTATAGTCTTTAGGTAGTTTAGTCCCCCCTCTGGTTTTACATTGTTGTATATATGGGGTCTCGGCCCCTTCAAGCTCTTCCAGTTCTTTCTCTGATTTCTTCAATGGGGGTCCTATTCTCAGTTCAGTGGTTTCAGTATGCATTTTTTAACTTCATCAATCTTACCTAATTTTGGTGAATACACACACACACCCAGACCCCCCCCCACACACACACACACATCTTGGGTAATTCAAGCTTTTTGGCTAATATCCACTTATCAATGAGTGCATACCAAGTGTGTTTTTCTGGGATTGAGTTACCTCACTCAGGATGATATTTCCTAGTTCATTCCATTTGCCTATGAACTTCATGAAGTCATTGTTTTTGATAGCTGAGTAGATGTACCACATTTTTAATCCATCCAACTGTTGAAGGCATCTGGGTTCTTTCCAGCTTCTGGCTATTATAAATAAGGCTGCTATGAACATAGTGGACCATGTGTCTTTGTTTTATGTTGGAGCATCTTTTGGGTATTTGCCCAGGAGAGGTCAAGCTGGGACCTCATGTAGTGGAATGTCCAATTTTCTGAGGAACCTTTAGACTGATATCTTTAATATCCACTTTGTTGCCACACATTACAATGGGGATGTTTTTACACATGCATACCAGATCTCTATGCCAGTTAGGTACGTTCTTGTAAGTAACTCTTGATGTTCCCTCCAACATTTTTTTTTATTAACTTGAGTATTTCTTATATACATTTCGAGTGTTATTCCCTTTCCTGGTTTCCGGGCAAACATCCCCCTCCCCCCTCCCCTTCCTGATGGGTGTTCCCCTTCCACCCCTCCCCCCATTGCTGCCCTCCCCCCAACAGTCTAGTTCACTGGGGGTTCAGTCTTAGCAGGACCCAGGGCTTCCCTCAAACATTTTAATGGCACACTGGGCTTGGATGTAGTAGCCATCGCACAGGGCCCCGAACTTCTCTTAGCCGGCTATGTCCCACATGTTGAACTTGATGGATCCTCTGTTGGTATGGAAAACTAGCAGGTACCCCTCCACGTCCAGGGTGGCTACATACTTCTGCTCAAATTTGTCCATCAAGTGGCACTTCACAAATGTCGTCTTCCCAGTGCTGCCATCTCAAACCAGGATGAGCTTGAACTGGACCTGTGGCTCTCCCTGGGTAGCCAACACAGCGATCCTTCCAGAACAGGTTCCACACCTGTGTGACTCAAGCTCATAACCTAATCTTATAAAAAGTATTTTCTTAATTGAGGATCCCTACTCTCAGATGATGACAGCTATATTACAGAGGTTATAACTAAGGATTCCAGAAAACCAGAAAAGAATTGTTCTTTAGAAGTAGATTGATAACAATAGATGTTAAGTGTTTGGCAATGGACCATTTTAAATGATAGTAAATTGTTAGAGATAAAATTCAAAACTCCCTTCAAGGTTTAACTGTAGCCATATTGTTAGAGTATTATAAAAGTTATAGTAAATATGAATTTTTCTACTAATATCCATTTGTATATACATTTTTTTCATTTATCCAAAACAGTGTCATGAAAGTAAGATGCAATAGTGAATATGTTACTACTCTGACAAAATGAGTTTATAGATAACTAGAAAGCTGGAGATTTATGGCTCCTAATACTCAAATGATTTCAAGCAAAATATATATAGACTGCAAAACTGAGGAACACAACTAAATAGATTTTCCATTCAGTTTGGGGATGTTTGGTTTGGTTTGTTTTTGTTTGTTTATTCTTACATCCAAAACTCAGTTTTTCCTTCCTCCTCATCCTAGTCCCTTCTCCCAACTCCCTTTTTATCACCCCCTCCCAGTCACTCTGTTTCTTTACAGAAAGTGGGAGGCATCCAATGGATATCAACCATTGACAGTATATCTAGTTGCAGTAAGACTAAGTGCATCCTTTATATTAAGGTTAGATAGGACAACGCAGTATGAGGAAAGGATCCCAACAGCACATGACAGAGTCAGAGATAGTCCTTCTCTGACTACTAGGACTTCCACAAAGACACCAAGCTATACAACTGTAGTAGCCTAGATCAGTCCTGTGCCGGTGCCCTGGTTGGCAATTCCGTCTCTGTGAACCTCTCTGGGTCCAGGTTAGTGAATTCTGTGGGTTTTCATGAGGCATCTTTGACCCCTCTTATTCCTATAATCTTTTCTACCCTGCTCTGAATGTTTGGCTGTGAGCCTCTGCATATGTTTCCATCAGTTTCTGGGTGAAACTTTTCTGCTGACTAGGCATCAATCTATGGGCATAGCATAGTATCATTAGAAATCATTTCATTGATGTTTTTTGCCAGTCCTGTTTGGTTCTACTCTATGTCTCTAGGCTATCTAGGGACCTAGCTCTCCAGGCAGTGTCAGGGGCTGGTCATCTCTTCTGGCTTGGCTCTCATACTGAACAAGTTATTCATTGGCCACTCGCAGCTCATAAAGTGTTGCACTCACTAAACATCTTAACCCAAGAATTTTTATATGACCTTGGTTACCCAGACATATAAAAATACACAAAATAAATGTTTACCAGTGAGAATTTTTCATATTGGGTTACCTAGTCTAGTTTTAATATGAGGACTTTTCCCTTGTCTTACTGTATCTTGTTTGTGTTGTTTGACTATGATCTCTATTTTCAGAAAAGAGATGGAGTAGTTTTGGATATTGGAGAGAGAGAGGAGAGGTAGGGGAAACTGGGAGGAATAGAATAAGAAAAAACTTCTGTTGGAATCTATTTTATGAAAGAAAAATTTATTTTCAATAAAATTATATTTGATTGGAGCAAAATTGTATACTAATGAGATGAAAATGCTTGCTTACATTTGCATAAAGAATTATATTGTGACAGAATTTTGATTCTTCAGGAAATAGAACATCCTCAGTGTTTAACAGAATTGATCAATATCTAGATTTCATAACTGTCAAAGCTGAGAACACACATACCTAGTACAAAATAGCATTATGATTAATACCATTTCAAAAATTGTTAGAAAATTTATACTAATTTCAAACAAACATGTATTGAATGAATTTTATAAAATTTAAGTCAGCAATTCAAACTGCAATTTCTAAAACTCATGAATCATAATATAATTCAAATGCGTACTAATTTGATCCTTGCATGCTGATGAATGATGGCAAGAAAATATTTATAAATATTATTTATTTGTTATTTGTTTTCCCTTATCTTCCTGCAACATCAGAAAAATTTGTACATGCAGAAAAACCCTGCGATTTGTAACTTACAGTAGTTTCAAACTGAGGTTAGACATTTTAGGCAAGGCATATTGGCATTGAAATGAATGCAGGAAAATGTGCCCATATTGCCTGTAAGGAAGCTGATTGACTCACCACAATGAAAAATGGAGGAGATGGTCAAGAAAAAAATAGCAGATTCAGCATGCCTTAGCTGTTGAATTTATTTTTGCTTCCTGAATAGACACAAGTTTCTTACTTGTCTACCAATATTTGCAATCCCAATATTGAATAAAGCAAGTTTATTTAGGAAGATCATATAAAGTATAATGTAGGTACTTTAGGGACTGCACTAATAGAACCTTATTTGCATATGTGTGCATATGTGTGTATATGTGTATGCATATCTATATATTAGAAGGGTTGTGAGATTGGCTTATGTGATAGCTGCCTGATATCCCAATAATGTTCGTCTGCAGGTTGGAATGTCAAAAACTGTGTTAACTGTTTATTCCATGAAGTAGGAGGACTCACTGTTTCCAACACAATGCTGAAAGCCTGGAAGATTCCTATAAACTTTGTAGCACTGAGTTCACATTTTTGCGTATTCTGAAAGCAAAGACACTGGAAAGCAGTAAGAGCAAGGGACTATATAGCAGCAGCACTACATACATTGTCTTCATACCTGGTCCATGGAAGCCCCCTATTGGGATGTCCTGCACATATTGATGGTGGGTATCCTTCTTCCATACACACACCCATATGTATATCTCCAAGTAATTCCAAGTCCAGTCAGGTGCCAGTCAATCCACCATCTATTGTACACACAAAACCTGAACTAGTAGGACTAGTCTAGTGCATTCTTCATACACAAGTGATGTTTGTTTCTATTACAGGTTTTTCTGAATTTTCTTGACTTCTTCATGTTAAAAGACTGTATGCAATTTTAAACAAAGCAATGACAAAAAAACCAGCATTTCTAGATGAATAACATATGAATATTGCTGGGTAGACAGGAGCAAATAATCTGTTCACCACAAAGAGAGCACTGACAATAGACGAAAGAAATAATTACAACAAAGTCTGCCTTAATGAATCAATGAGCTTATTAGAATGTCTTAAAAGCCCATAGCCAAGGGCTCACCCACAGACATGTGGAAGAACTTTAAAAAGCTGAACCAATCAGATATACCCTCTAGCAACTGTTGCTGCTATGTACCTTTGAAGGTGAATGTGTTTGGATTTTGTAAACTTCATGAGCATTATGAGTATTATACGTTTTGTTTTCTTGCAAATATTATGCAACTTCTTTCTTTTTCTAAAAAGGAATGCTTCAATTTAGAGGAAATGGCCACATAGAAAAGCTTTGCTCTTTATATATTCCTTGTAAAGAATTCTGTCCTTTATAGTTTCTTTAACTTTTCACTGAAATTGTGTGTGTGTGTGTGTGTGTGTGCAATTGTGTGCATTACAATAGTAAACATTGCATATAAGTTCCCTTCTATAATGGGTACCCAGATAAATAAATTGAATTGGCAGCAGCCAAGTCTCTCGTCTACATTGACACACTATTTATTCATTAGAGAATGATTATATCCTCACTTCTAATGCCATGTGTTATTTTGTTTGCTTTGAACTAAACATAAATAAAAATTTTAGATTGAACCTTCTGTTATGCCATGTTTTATCACTTCTACATATGATTTCTGGCATTAAACATATATTAATGGTATATATTCAAACTCATTACTCATTAAACTGTATATAAATAACATGATTAGCCTATAACTACAATGCAGTTACTAAAAAATGGTTAAGTTTTTCTTTTGTATAAGAGTTTGAGAACTGTTCATTTTTGTGATATCTGTGTATCTGTCTGTCTTCTATATAGAAACACTAGAACAACATTTTTATTCAATTTATCATTATTGGGGGGTTTCATGAGTTTGCCCTGTGCACTTGTAGAGTTCAGAGGACAAACTTTGGCAGTTGTTGCTCCAATGTAGAAGTCTGTGGATCCTAAAGATAAAACTCAGGTGGGGATTGCTTGAATACATAGCTTTTGCTAGCTAACCACCTCTTGAGCTCATGTGTACTTAATCCTTAAATGAATCTCTCATTTTAATTCTTTTAAAATTTTAATTGTGTGAATAAATTACTAATTATACTTAACTTACTTTGATAGAAGAAAATCAGAAGCTTTTTGCCCATATTAATGTCACAGAAATATTATTAACTAGTTCATTTTAACTCAATTTTAAGCCTGAAACACAATTTGTCTCCAGTAGTTTGTTCAGCAAACCTGAAACAAACTATAAGGTCAAGAAGATTCACTCCATAGAATTTATCACATAGTAATGGATGGGCACATAAATTTACTGTGAGAAGGGAGGTTCTACATGTATCTATATACATATAAAGGCCATAAGTATATAAAGAAACTGGAATTACAAAGAATGTACTATTCTGCTTGCAGAGAAGACAACAATTTAAACAATTTTTTATGTCTCACATAACAATATTTACCTGTTGTCATTGTGGTGTTGGTTTCCTGTACCTAGAAGTTTCTACTCTATAGTGGTGGCAGGGAAAGTTCCCAGCTGTGGCAAAGTACCTGGGAAACAGAATTCAGATACATTTTGGCTCAGGATCTCAGGACTATCAGCCTAGGTCTGTTTAACTCTGATGTTATTGGTTTAGTAGTAGAGCAAAACTATGTGTGATGGTTTGGATATGCTTGTCCCAGGAAATGGCACCATTATGAGGTGTGCTGGCCTTCTTGAAGTAGGTGTGTCACTGTGGGCATGGGCTTTCATACCCTTGTCCTAGCTGCATTGGAGGAAGTTTCTCCTAGCAACCTTCAGAGGAAGATGTAGAACTCTTAGTTTCTACTGCACTATGTCTGCCGGGATGCTGCCATGCTCCTGCCTTGATGAGGACTGAACCGCTGAACCTGTAAGACAGCTCCAATTAAATGCTGTCCTTATAAGAACTGCCACGGTCATGGTGTCTCTTCATAGCAGTAAAACTATAACTAACGCAGTACTTACCACACAATAGGCATCAGAGAAAGCAGAAAAGGATAGAGTAAGAGTATGTTTCATTTCTTAAAAACCTTAATTTAACTTTAACTTAACTGAAGAGTACATTCCCAGGGAGCTACTTCGGCCTTCTGGGCTCTAGGGAAGGAATGGAAAGGGGAAGAGGGCAGGGAAACTGCAGTCCAGATGTGATATATGACAAAAAATAAACACACAAACAAAAAGCAGTTTTAAAAACAAACAAAATCTTTTTTGATGGTTTTGGGAGTTATTTCCCAGATCTCACAAGAACAGGCAAGGGTTCTACCACTGAACTACATCCCCAGTCATCATTTCAGCTCTGCTCCACATCAGGTCCTAGTACCTGCCATTCATCCTTCTGCCTACCATTCACCCTTCCATCATTCATCTTACCTGCTGTGATCAATGCCTTCAACGCTTAAGACTTCAGGGACACTGAAGATGTAATTCATAGCACAAAATAGTCTTGCACGTTCCACCGCTGAAGTGGTTCTTGCAATGTGGATTTGGAAGGCTCTCCCCCAAATTTCTCATCTCAGGACTATGTTGTCCTCTTTAGTCTCCGTAATGGATTCCTCTGTGCTTAAAATCCCAAATTCAGATGATATTCTTCCCCTAATCTTTCTGTTCCATAACCAAGAGTTTTATTGTAAGAATGAAACAGTGCAAATTACTTAATAAAATATGGTAAATAATTCAGTTTCAATAAAGGTAATTACTGAGAAACCCACAAGCATGTGCAAGGCTTGCACTGTATGTAAGCAGCTGAAGACGAAACCCCTGGGAATGTTAAGACACCAGACACCACCCATTACAGCTCCTCCCTGATGTAACGTGCTATTTACCCAACGTTGTTATTTTTATCTTGTATCTGACATTCTACCTCATTCATGATTCCAAGACTCTCAAACCCCCATTCATGACTTCAAGAAGAGCATAGAACACAGGGTAAATTGGTGACCTTAGGAAGGTATATGAGTTCCCTTTGGAAGTGCTGACGGGTGACTCTCTTAGGGTTGGTCCTAGGCAGTAAAACAAAATCATTTAATTTCACCTAACAAGAAAGAAATGTGAAATTCTCATAAAAGTTGAAGATACCCCAGTCCTAGTTCTTCATAATTAAAGGCATGCCTCCCAGAGCAGGACTGATAGGATGTGAGGCCTTTAGAGCAGAAGCTTGTTATTCAGAACTGAACATATCAGTGCAAACGGACAGACTCCTGTAGGAATCTGTCATTGACACCCACGCAGAAGCAGTACTGCCTCTTTGTCCTTTTTAAAGTTGGTTCACAGAACATTTTTGAGATAAAATATCACAGATACATATTATTATCCACAAAATACATTAAAAACACCCAGGAGTGGCTGATACTCAAGATTCAAAGCTAAGCAATGCATACAGCTTATGTAAAACAAAAAATCTCAACGATCAGGAATTTTTCTCCAGTGCCATTGTATAAGCGTTTTTTTTCTATTCATTTGTCCAATCCTCTGCATTTCTGGCAGTGATCGAGCAGGAGTTTGAACATTCCAGGCATGTGTCCTACTGCCAAACTGCAACCACAGCCCTGCACTCCTGTTTCCACTAAGGCTTCCCTGAGGTAGGACGACAATTTCCCAAACATCCTGTCTATCAGGTGAGCAAAGGAGCATCTTTCACCTTTTGAACCCATCTAATATTGGACCAATTAAAATGTTCTCCTTTGCATGAAAACAAACATTCATAAAATATAACTCATAACAATAATAATGCACACAAATAAAATTATTTTCAGAATGGTCTGCTTGGAGCTACACGTATCTCTGCAAGTAACTTAAACAATTGTGTTTGCAAAAGTACACTCTATTAAAGAATGGAGGACAGCCAAAGGGGGAAGTTCTTTTTTACATTAATATTGTAGAGCCCACAAGGGAAAAAGACAAAAGATTTGATGTTTTGTTTCTTCTAAACAATAAAATATAAAAAAGCAAAATTTTAGAAACCTAGTAAACTTCAAAAATTTCTATTGTAGGCCTATAAGCTTTCTCCATGGGTTTGTCAGTTATTGGAAGAGCTCACATCATTTCATTAAAGATAATTAAGCCACACACTATGAGCACACGATTACAAAGACTTGGAAAGCTGTCAATATATCCATACTGCTCCAAAGTCAATTTGTCTCTGCTTTTTCAGCATGCCAGGAAAAACTTGTCTTACTTCTAGGATTAATGTAGAGCGTCAACCTGAATTGAGCAGCCTCATTCACAAATCCTTCAACTTACATTAATCTAAAGCATCTGAACACTGGCAAGGCTGCAAAACTCCTGGGATGAAAAAAAGAGAGAAACCGGATCTTCATACTTTCTGATATTGAAAACATTGCTGTCAGGCTAAACTCTGGGAATAAGAAATCTTTTCCTACTTATTTAGATGAACATTGAAAAGGTTCAGGTTCTCAAGGTTCAGTTTCTTTGAGGGTATCATAAAGTCTAGACTTTATGTAGAGCACAGCGGATACATATAATAAGGCCTGTACATGTGACAGCAAAATGAATTTTTCTTATAGAATTTTTTACTTGTCTAGGTTAATGTTACACTAATTTTAATTTATCAAAATATTGCTTTTTCACCAACCCCTAATACTATTAATGATACTCTGTTATGCTTGTAGACAGGAGCATGTTGTCCTCTGAGAAACTCCACCCAGCAGATGACTCAGACAGATATAGACACCTACAGTCAAACAGTACATGGAGCTTGGTGATGGAAGAATAGGAGAAAGGATTGAAGGCGATAGGAATTCCACAGGAAGACCAACAGAGTCAACTAACTGTATCCTTGGGGCTCTCAGAGTCTGAAGCAAAACCAAAGAATATACACAGGTTAGACCTCAACTTCCCTGCTCATTTGTAGCAGATATGTAGCTGGACCTTCATGTAGGTCCTGAACAACTGAAGCAGGGGCTATCACAAAAACTGGTGCCTGTACGTGAGATATGTTCTGCAAGCTGGGCTGCCTTGTCTGGTTTAAGTGGGAGGGGAAGCACCTAACCTTACAGAGACTTGAAGTGTCATGGTGGGAAAGATATCCAGGGAGGCCCCCACCCACTCAGAAGAGAAAGGGAGAGGATACGGGGGAGGGGTTTTGGGAGGGGGTGACCTGTATGGAGGCAGTGAGTGGGAATGGGAGTGTAAAATGAGTAAGTGAAAAAGATAAAATTAAATTTGAAAGAATTGCTTCTTTAGCTGAACATTACTAAACAATATGAAGTCAAGTCTCTACCAAACACCTTTGGTTAAAGCTTCCAACTTCCTGCTTCTCAATTATCACAAATTGTCAACTGAAACTTGAGTTTCATTTGTATCTTGTGATCTCTGCTAAATATATTCCCCATAAATAAAAGCCAACAACTACCCACCTTTCTCCCATACTTGTGAGCACATCTAAAACAAATGCAATCAACTTGTCTTCCTCATCAATATGTATTTTGGGTAAAATTTCGAGATAGCTCCAGATAACAAATATCATAAATATCAGAAGTATTCTCAGATTCATCATTAGATGTATGAAGAACCAGCCACATGAGCCACTGAGAAGTGAGAGAACAACTGCTTCTCTGGATGAAAACCCACCAGAAGATATCCCACACTAAATAATGAGAGATAATAGGGAGAGAATGAGGAAAACTTAATCCAAGGTTCCAAGTCTCATCATTTTTGACATAAAAGGGAAACAGATGAACTGAGAAGTGAAGCTGAACTGAGAGAGTTGGAATTTAATCCATCAAGGCAGTGGCATTCAACTATTTTCTGAAAGTGAAGATCTTTCAAAATATTATTTGATGCTACGCAAAGGAGATGTAAAAGGAAGAACAGCACCCCAACCTCTGCCCAAAGAAGGGGCTTTGTGTTACTAATATAAAGACAATATGTTATTTCCACGCATTGAGTCATTCCAGTTCACCAAAGTCTTGCTTGCCACGTAGCAGAGAAGCTCTCTCATGTGAGGTGGAAGTAAGGTCTCAGAATCCCTAAAGCTGGCTCCAAGAACATGATTTATGAGTTTCCTAAGTGTATGTGATTATAAAAAAAACACTTATGTGGTTCAAAGAACTCCCCAGCAAGCAGGAGATGATCAGAAAGAACCCAAGGGAAAGTTTTTAATTTTAAGATACCTTGAGACTGGGTTGAGATATAGGTTGTAAATGAAAAGACTCTCAAGTGCTTGGTTGAGCCACATTATGTCATGTGGGAGAAATTCAGTGAAAATGAACCTTGATGCTATGGAAAGATATTTTTTTTTACTTAGGATATATTGAAGACAATTATACTCTGAGAAAACATGATCCCTGGAAAGGACGGACGAGAGAAAGGGTGAGTTGAGGAAGCACGGTGCCAAGGAGCTAGTCAGAAAAATGTAATTAGAAACATGAGTGCATAGATTACCCATGGAATTTAGGAAGTGAGCTTGTCCTCTGCATTCTCAAATATACTCATTCAGTTGCCCATGTACAACTTCAAATCTCTTAAGGTATGTGTTTTGGTATTCTCTTTCATGCTAGTGAAAGAGTCCTGAGTAATAAATGACAAAATTTTTTCCATTTTTATGTATTGCAAATTATTTCTCTGAACTTGATTATCCCTCAAAAGGAATGGATGAAACAGGCCCCCTTTCATGGCTTCATGAAAGTGTTAATGGTCTAGTATTACCTGAGGTGAGATTGTCTTGATTATTTAATTGATGTGGAAATGTATGTTGTTGTGTGGTGTACCATTTTCTGTCTGGGATCCTAGACTCTATCAGTGAACAACAAGAGCTGAGCACAGTGTTGTCTTTCCTCCCTCTTCTTCTTGATTATGGATCCTTTCTCAGGACTACTTAACCTTAGTGTCATCCTGACCTGGCATACAGATGAGTTACAACTGAGAACTGTGGTGTAGGGTAAACCCTTTCTCCATTAAGCAGTTTTCTGGGGGTATTTTATCACAATGATAGAAAAAGAAGTTAATGGAAACCTACACATGTGTGGCATTATAGAAGACATTCTTCTACAATGATAGGTAAAAAGGTACAATGAAGCAAGTTTCACAAAAAATGCTTTGACTTACTGACAAGAGATTAGATAAACTTTAACTGCAAAGAAAATGTTAATAAGACTATTGAA
Source organism: Rattus rattus (assembly GCF_011064425.1). NCBI lineage: Eukaryota > Metazoa > Chordata > Mammalia > Rodentia > Muridae > Rattus > Rattus rattus. Next base: position 108,780,327 of record NC_046156.1, read on the forward strand.
CTTCTTTAAAACAGTTTCCTCCAGAAATGTTTAGTTTTAAAAATCTGTTTTCTGTTTGATACATATCCATTGTTATTTGAATTGGGAAGACACATAATAATCATATATGTAGTGTGTGTGCGTATATAAACTTTTAAAACATTATCATATGACTATACTATTATTGACTTTAAATATTAATTTAAATTATTAAGTTAACCATATTCAACATGGTTATATGCTTTCTTGAAAAAATGTTTTTAAAAAGCCAACAACAACAACTAAAAAAACCAATATGACCATTTCTCCAGGGCACACATAAAGATATTTCCTTCTCTCCATAAAGATTTTGTTTGCTTGTTTCAATCTACTGTCAAGTAAGAGTCAATAATGAACATAATTTATCAGTGTCCTCAAGTTTCTACTGTTCTTGATTGTATGCAAATTTATTACTAATAATTTGTGTTTTATTTATTTATTTATTCATTCATTTATTTTTTTATTAACTTGAGTATTTCTTATTTACATTTGGAGTGTTATTCCCTTTCCCGGATTCCGGGCAAACATCCCCCTAATACCTCCCCCTCCTTTCTTTAGGGGTGTTCCCCTCCCCATCCTCCCCCCATTGCCGCCCTCCCCCCAACAATCACGTTCACTGGGGGTTCAGTCTTAGCAGGACCAAGGGCTTCCCCTTCCACTGGTGATCTTACTAGAATATTCATTGCTACCTATGAGGACAGAGTCCAGGGTCAGTCCATGTATAGTCTTTAGGTAGTGGCTTAGTCCCTGGAAGCTCTGGTTGCTTGGCATTGTTGTTCATAAGGGGTCTCGAGCTCCTTCAAGCTCTCGAGTTCTTTCTCTGATTCCTTCAACGGGGGTCCCATTTTCAGTTCAGTGGTTTGCAGCTGGCATTCGCCTCTGTATTTGCTGTATTCTGGCTGTGTCTCTCAGGAGAGATCTACATCCTGCTCCTGTTGGCCTGCACTTCTTTGCTTCATCCATCTTGTCTAATTGGATGGCTGTATATGTATGGGCCACTCATG